>NC_141135.1:34630488-34933345 GCF_053477565.2 Lygodium microphyllum | reverse complement strand
GCATTTAAATAGAGTCCTCTTTATAGACCCAAAGTTTATGGAATAAAACAAAGGTTGTCAATTTCTTTTGAAGTACTAATTTATTCCTTCTCAAATGCTATTTTTCTACTTGTATTTGTGTTATTCTAAACTTATATGAATGAATGTGTTCTTATGGGTCTAGCTAAGAGAGATATCTATATATGTCAAAACAATGTGATAAATAATTAGAAAATTAAGAAAAATTTATCTCAAATGAAAAGTGAGAGGAAAAATCCTTGACAGCTTCATCCTATGGTAGGGTGGTCTCCATTATAATTGAGAGGTTTCACACAAAAAGCATTAGACTAGGGACTTATCATTGTCATAGCCCCTAAGTTAGTGTCATTTTAAGGGGCCAAAGTGAGACTTTATCCTATGGGTAGAGGGGTCAACATGTCTATCTCCCCCTCATTTCTCACTCTCTTTGAACCAAGTGTAACACAGGTCTACTTCCATTTGGATTGTCTTACATAATCAACTACCCATAACCAAAGCTAGAATCTTTATTAGAAGACCTTAGAGTCAACTAGGACACTTTTGCAAGTTGATCCTCATGGAAATGAGGTGGACCTTCCCCCTACAAGGTAGACTCAAGTGATCATGGTTCATGAAGTTTGGATATTCTATAGAAGGTATGGATGGAGTCACCTAGGTACATCCTTTCATGGACTACCAAAATTGCTATCAAGGATATGTTACATAGGGATGTCACAAAATGCTATTATTGCACTTCACCTTAGAAAGGGTCATATAGGCAAGGTGAGACAAAACCTAAATCCAAATCAACAATTAGAATTATTTGATAAAGTGAAACACTGGCTAAGAAGCCTCAAGAGAAGTTACAAACTAAAAAGCCAGTAGAGAGGATGAACATGCCTAGCTTATCTAGTGGAACACCATTATCCACACCTAGTAGCCCTTACATATTTAGGGACTTGCTATTAAGTCATGGACTTTCTTAGAACCTCAAGATGAACCCATACACTTGAAGATAAGTGAGCCCTAAAGTGGAAGCATGGAGCATATGTAAGAGCTATGGTGAAAGGAGCAAGAGCAAGAGAGAGAGAGACACACACAATGAGGGAACTTCAATAATCACAATGTGTGACCAGCCTTCCTTTATTCAAATTTCACTAAAAGAATAAAGAATAAAATGACAATGATGGGCATTGGCCACCTAAAGTACACGAGTGTGCAGGTATGTGGGTACTATCAGTGTAACTAATACACAGGTGGCTATACATGTGCCTTTACCCCCAACAACCTCCCACTTAAAGGCGAATGTGCCCCTAGTGGAGAGAGAACAAGAAAAAAAGTGACAAAGTACAAATGTACATAAGTACAACAGGATGAGAAAAGACATCATCTCATCCAACACCCAACCATCAACTTCCCAAGGAAGGTAAAATGCTCCACTAAGAGACTTTTAGTGAGTAGATCTGCAGGATTTTGGTCAGTTGAGATCTTGACAACAAGCTCAATGGACTTGTCCTCAATGAACTCTTGTATAAAGTGGTAATACACCTCAATGTGCTTTGTCTTTGCATGGAATACTAGATTCTTGACCAACTGAATAGCACTTATAGAATCCATATGCAGTGTAGGGACCACATCAGTAATTCCTATTGTCGGCATATCCTACATAATATTAGAGTCATTCTATCCCATGACTCCTATATCCTAGCCACCATAGTAGATACACATAGCTGATATTTCCCTTAGGTACCTCATGATACCCTTGACGACATCCCAATGCTATTTTCCAAGTGTAGCCATACAGTGTGCCACAACTCCCACTACAAATGCTATGTCAGGACGAGTAGCTACCATGGCATACATCAAACTGCCCACCACTACAGACGCATAAGGGATCTTGGCCATCTACTCATTAGAGTGCAGACAATTAGACTAACTAATCTTCATGTGAGAAGGTAAAGGACAACCAATATGCTTAACATCCTACAGATGAAAGTGCTCAAGGACCTTTTGGATGTACTCCTTCTACGACAAGTAGAGGAGCTCCTTAGAGAGATCGTGCATAATGCACATCCTAAGAATGTGTGAGGCTTAACCCATGTCTTTCATCTCAAATATCTTCTTGAGCTGAACTTTCAAGGCATCCAACCCATCATGAGTACTCCTAGGAATCAACATATCATCCACGTAGAGTGCCAAAATCATAAGGCTGCCATCACAAGCCTTCTTCGTATATAAACACGGATCCATAGCACTACGAGAATATCACTGTGAATGCATAAAAGCATCAAACTTGTGACACCATTCCCTAGGTGCCTACTTAAGGCCATAAAGACTCTTTTGCAATCTGCACACTAAGTGTTCAATGCCAGGGTCTACAATGTCCTTAGGCTGCTTCATGTAAATCTCATCATGCAAGTCCCCATGAAGAAAAGCCATCTTGATATCTATATGATAAAGATCCAAGTTAAGCTGAGCAACCAAAGCCAATACCGAGCATAGGATAGTCATCTTTACAATAAGACAAAATACTTCATCAAAATCCACACTATGTTCCTGCTTGAAGGCCTTAGCAGCTAATTTGGCCTTGTACATTGGCTTGGGCCATCGATGGGTACTTTTTGACTTGTACATCCACTTACATGGCAAAGCATGTGTCGAGACCTAAAACGAGTCTCTGACATTGGCTCTATGGCACTAGTTAGGGGCCTCTACTACACATCCAATCCACCCCTCATGGCCTCACGACTACCATAGGAGAGTCTAAGGGCTATACTACCCTAACCTCTAATGCATAACTTTGCATTTGTATGGATTGTAATCCAACGGATAACCCTTTTCACACTTCTCAGAGGGAGTCCCTACAATATCAGTATAATACATCATGTAAGCATAGACAAAGGGAGCACCCCTTGATTGATTGCTGCAGCCCCACTACAACTCTCCTACACCTCGAGGATTGGCCCCAAGATGCGATGCTCATACATAGAATACATTTGATACATGCTTTACTCTTTTAATGAATTGATCCAGGAGATAATAGATAGTCCTCACTGAATACTCCCCAAAGAAACGAACCACTATCCTTACTGTTTAGGGTACCTCATCTCCTCAATGTAGGTCATTATTCATGAAAATAATTGTTGTGCATACAGGATGATACCATGTTTTATGTGCAATGCAATTGTATATGGTTTATAATGCTCACATAATTTTATTCATCAACAACCAACATTGTGAAGATGCAAAAACATTTTTTGTCATGCCTTTACTCTAACCGAGATTGCTGCATTACCTAGGGCTAGCACCAAGCATGCTCATGCTATTGGACCCTCTTAATTTTAAACCACATGTGTCCTATATACCATGGATCAGAAAAAATATTAGAATTCAGTGTATTATCAGCCCTTATACCCCCCCTTCTCCCTACAGCTTAAGATTGTGCATTTGTGGTAGGATTAGAGCATATTTTATGTTTTTTTCCTTCATGAAGGCAGTAAAAACCCACTGTAACATAGATAGAGATGAATTGAGGCTAAACCTCATGCCTCAACCTTCATACATTTATAAATACAAATATTATTTTTTTCCATTTTTTGAATGTAAAAAACCTATTTTTCTCTTTTTTCCTTATTTTTTCCTATTTATTTATTCATAATTACTGATTTTTTTATTTAATAATTTAGAATGATTGATCTTGCTAATAAATATTTTTCTATCATATTCCATCCCATATGAACACTATACGCACAACGAAACCCCAAAACCGTATGATTTTTCTTAAATTGCCATGTTGCAAGTTTTATGTCTTTACAAAGAAATTATTAGATGACTAATTAACATGTCTAATAAATTAGAGCATTGGCAACCAAATGGAATCCTTTTCAACCAAAATTTATCATAAAAGCATCAAATCTACCGGTTACTCATAAAATCACGCCTTATGTCGTACATATTTCATGATTGGAGGCCTGCTGACACTTCCCAACAACCGCTCATGATCCTTCCAGCCTCGATCTATGCTCCTTTATGTTCCAGCATCATCCCATGATCAAAATCTCTCATTTCAGCCCACCCCCTTCTCTCATAGAACCAACAATGAAAACAACAACAAACAAGAGAGAGGAGAGAGAAAGACAAAAGTGATCTCTTGATAGAATGCATCATTTTTTGAACAGATTGAAGCAATGGAGAGCATCAAAATTATTCATCTTGTTGCCCTCTTGCCTCCCCCTGATGCCAACAGTCACCAAAATGCATTTTTAAATCAAGAAATGGGGCATTAAAAAAAAAGGTGCCCCCCCATGATTCAAAATTTTTGATTTGTGCCCCTTAATTAAGCTATTAAGATTAATATTTAAAAGATCTAGTTCAATTTTAGAGTTTTCACACTATCGGCAAGTGGTTATTTGCCGAACGGAGGCAAACAAACTCTAATTCACGAATAGGAATGGACAACCAGCTTTGTGGTATTGAAATCTATCAATTTGGCCTATGTCACACACTTTCCGGCTCCCAGATCACATAGCTGCTTTATAACATGAAACCTTGTCGGGATTAAATGGGGGGTCAAACAGACTCCTATCGACAAACCGAGACTTGTGTTGCTTTCCTGGCATCGAACTCTATCTAGGAAAACTCTAGCTCATTGATCCACAACTATTTCATTTTGCATAAAAAATTGGTCTTTTACACCTCCCGGACACTTTTCCACAGGTCCTGAAAATCTTATCTCAGCACGCTTGCCATAGATAAAGGAACCATAGTGGCAAAGCACTCTTGTCACTAGGCCAATGAACCAAATCCCATATATGATTTTTCTGTAGTGAGTCATACTTTGTCTACATGGCCGCCTCCCAAGTGTCACTTTCATCTCTATGTATGGCCTCATCATAAGTAAGAGGCTCACCAACCGTCCCCAAGAACCTACCAAGCCTTCTCAAGAGATGATAATCAACTACTCTTAAGATTTTTCTTTCTTTTCTTTTCCATTTTAGGGGTTAGAACCCTTTTTTACACATCTCTATATTTTTCTTATCAAATATATTTAGAACTTTCTCTTCTTATTATTTCGGCAGGCTTCTCTAACTACATCACACTAGTCGGGACTCTTAGAATAGCTGCCTAGCAAGCTAGCAGAATAGGGTCACTAAGACGGCCTTCTAAAATAGGTCTTTCAATGCCTGATAATGTCACTACACAAAAGGTAGACAACTAATCGAATCTCCCCCAAATATACCTAACCTAATCCTAGGACTTTATGCCTTGATTCCCAATCCCCAACAAATGAAAAGAAAATAACCCCCACATACACATATAACACTAAACCAACTTAATGAAAAAACTCGAAAAGGCAATGACACCCTCGAATGGCCACAAGAAGCTCCCCTCGCAGCAAAGGCTCCTTCTAGGAACTTCATCAAACCGGTTTGATGATGTAGTCACTAAAACAGAAAACTATTAAACGTACCAACACCAAACAAACATATAGCCCTCTTGGCCTAACAAGATAATCCTCTTCACTACCATTCAGCAGCGTACTGTTGTAACGAACCCTTGGTCTTGACATCACTCTACTAAAGCACAAGGCCTGACCAAGGATAAGGGCTCTTCAAGCCCTACACTAAGTGCATCAGGTTATTGGCTACCCCCTACATAAATAGCAAGGGGTGTGCGATGAATATGATGATAAACAATCCTATGCGTCCATGACAAAATAGGAAGGTACTCAATTTCTACTCTGACTCATAACCCAAACTAGCCATCGGCGGCCAAAATAGGATGTGCCATCAAGAAGACCCCAAAGTAGTCCAGGGCTAATGTTAAAAGGTAATTGTAAGAGCTTCCCCGGACCACAATTGAAAAAGATATCTTCAATGAAAGTATAGTTAGCCAGGGAATCTGCAAAGTGATTCCATTGTGACTTAAGAAACTAGTTGACAAGTCACCATATTAAAAATATGCAACATATCCAAGGCTTCATGACAGTACATCAGCAAGATGGAATCACACACATTGTAGGTCCCATTCAGCTGATTGATTACTAACTGTGAGTCACCTTTTACCAATAATCAACGGATACCACTACATCGAGCTACATTCAGCCCCATAATCAAGGCCTTATATTTTGCCATATTATTAGTAAAAGAAGGTCCTAAATATACTCCCATTTTCATGACAACCCTACCTCGGGGGTCTCTAATGACCACACCAACACTCGTATGCTTAGTGCGCCCTCTAGAAGCTCCGTCAAAATACAAATTATATACCTAGTCTTTAGTGATAGGCCATGCCATATTAATCAAATCACTTGTACTTATGATTGATGCCAGGAGGCATATTCCACGGTGGATTCCGTGAGGTTTTACGGTGGATTCCGTAAACTTAGATGACCGGGGCTCATACGCAAAGAGGATTCTTTGTGCGAGAAGTTGATGGGGACGCCTGTCCTTTTCGGGCGTTTCATTAATTTAGTGTGTACATGGGTGATTCCATAGCGGGTGATTCCGCAAAATGCATATTAAATTAATAAACGTTTATGAGTTTAGAGTGCGCACTCGTAATAAATTAAGGTTAGGATTTATTTCTAACCAGTTGATTTATTTATGTAGCTGAAGACTGCTAGGTATTCACTTTTGTCGGTTTAACTGTGTTATTTTACTAACGATTGTGAATGCTTCAGTTGATGTGTAGAGATAGCAGCAGTGGCGGAGGAAAGCATTGGAGTCTAGCGGGTTTTCGATCTTTGGACTATATTTTGATAGGCGCCACGCCTATATTTTGTTATGTCTATAGAGACATCGATTATTTATTATTATTTTGTATGCGCTTATGCGCCTGGATATGTTATTTTTATTTGGACATTGAGATTGGGCGTGCCAGACTCTTTGGGCACCGTCCATTAGCTTTATTTTCCTATTTTTGGTAGAAAGCAAACTCAAAAGCTAAAAGCTTGTCATATTTTTGTAATTGGGCTATTTTTGAGCAAAAAGATTGGAAATATATATTAAATACATGCTTTGTGAAGCGCGCACACAAGGCATGGGGGAGATTGAACCCAATTTGTCTCTTGTCTCATGTCGTGCTTGCTTTCACATTGGTTTTTGTGTTAAAAAGTAGAGTGCTTTGTTCTTGGGGACCTTTGGGAATTCACTACGTGAGCTACCTGCGTCCGATCTGCGCACCAGTGGTATCAGAGCGGAGCAGAGATCAAGGGCTTCCAATCGCTACCAATCTCGGGCGAAGGCGGAGCTCCAGGAACAAACGGCCTCTACAGTCAATCTCGTCGCGAACCGTCGATACAGGCAGACTTCTGGCGATCAAGAACCACTGTTTCCACTGTCAGATCGCGAAGGACCAATCTCTGTCGGCGGAGGACCACGCATTCATCTCCTTCTTCAAGTCGTCAAAAATCAGAGCTAAGTTTCATCAAGCCTAAAAGCTTAAAAATCAAAAGTTATAAAGCTTAGTCTTAAGCTTTAATAAAGCTTAACCCACAAAAAATCGTTTCGGCGGCGTCAGTATAAACTCGTCACGAACGAATCCGTCGCCAACATACTCCGATACACGAAAATCCAATTTGGCTTGGTAAGCCATAAGTCCCATAAGCTTAAGACTATAAGCTTCTTCAAGTCACACAAGATAATCAAAGTCACTAAACTCCGGGTCCTGCGCACCAGAAGTCAAGTTCTGCAAGTCGATTGGAATCAAGTCCTGCAAGTTCATCAAGTCGGCCTAAGTTCTGCAAGTCGGCTAAGTCCAGCAAGTCTACAACTCTGCAAGTCTGTTAAGTCTGCAACTCTGCAAGTCAGACTAAATCAGAACTGACTAGTGCTTAAAACTCATAGAAGACTTGTTCGTTTGCAAAAACTCTGAACTGGAAAGTTGTTCGCAGTAAGCTGTTTTACCTATCTACAAGTTCGTTGAAGTACTTTCAGCAAACGGAGACAGAAATATTTCAGAATTTCTGAAAATTGAAGAAGAAAATACCCAAAATACATAGCCTTGTAACCCCAAATTTGAGCTACGCTCATCCCGCTAACTGATTTTGAGTGAGAAAGGTTTGTTGAGTTTTACAGGATGACTACCCCACATATGGATGATCCTATGGCTGAAGACGATCTACCCGAGCCTACCATGGAACAAAAGCTGGATCTTATCATGTTACAATTGGACGAAGAGCGAAGAGCTAGGCAAGCCTTGCAAGCGCAATTGACAAAGCTACAAGGAGCGTCCACTGATAAAGAAGAACCTCAAGCTGAAGATTTGATACGCCGTACCATCGACGCCACTCTTGAAGCACAAACCATTCGCAAGGAATCTAAGATAAGTAAACGAAGTTTCAAGTTTCGCACTTTCAATGGCATAAGAGAAGGAAAGACTGTTTTATCATTCATTAGCCAGTTTGATGACTATTTCCATGAGGAAACTTATCCTGAGAAAGATAAAATCAAGTGTGTTACTAATCATCTGATAGATAGAGCATCACTTTGGTGGACTGTCGTCCGCAAGAGCATAGAATGTCCTGCTACATGGGAAGATTTTAAGAAGAAGTTCATGCAAAATTTCCTTCCACCGCAATTTCATGAGAAGGCTATCAAGCAATGGGATTTACTGCAACAACGCGACCGTGAGCCTATTCCACAGTATACAGAGCGTTTTTGGAATGCACTTTTACAGCTACGCATGCTTGAAGACGTACCAGAGACGACCCATAAGCGGAAGTACATGTCTGGACTTCTTGGACATTACTACGCTGAGGTGAATATGTTCAAGCCTGCTACTCTTGAAGATGCCATCTCCTTAGCTCACGACACTGAAGATAAGTTACGTGGAAGAGATCGACGACCACAGTCATTCCAAGCAAACGGTAATTATGGATCTAAACAATTCAATTCAAATTTCAGAAGGTTTAATCCAGGTCGTTTTTCATCACCATCTTTCCGCAAGAATTGGCCTAAACCACCCGCATTACCATCCACTGTCAATCCAAATCCTAAGCCTATCCAACAAGCAAATCCAAATATACCCAGACTCCCAGCCATTGCAAATAATGTGACCAAAGCCAAGCCTATCGTATGCTACAAGTGTCACCAGCCAGGCCATCTCGCAGCAAATTGTCATTCAAAGAAGCCAACAGCACATATCAACTACCTTGGAGCTATGGACGAAGACGAGCATGAGGATATGCCGGACTTCACTGAAGAAGAAGATGATCCTACTACTACTTCCGACACTTTACCAGGTATGCCTACTTTACATTCATTGTTGACTATGAAATGTATGGTGCATGGAAAAGAAAGAACTATATTGCATGATGACGGTAGTACGCATGATTTTATTTCAGCAAAATTGGTAAAGGAATTGAAATTGCATACAGTACCTACGCATTATCGCATAAAAGCTGCATTTTTAGGTACTAGGTACAATGGCACACAAGAAGTTCAAGATTTAGAAATTCAAATTGGTCCATATATTGAAAGAAGAAATTTCTTAGTTGTCCCATTACAATCTAGCGACATTATTCTAGGAATGCCATGGAGACACCAACATAATCCCAATATAGATTATTCCACACACACAATGAATATTAATTTTCAAGGAAAATCTATTACATTATTTGGTATGCATGCATCTCATATGTTTCCACTGCTTTCGCATACTCAAGCAAAACGTGCACTACGCAAGAATACTAAATCATATCTCATTTGGGTGAATGAATTGCACGCAAAAGAAACTCATATGCACCCTAGGCATAAGGAATTTCTTGCATATTTTAAGGACTGTTTTGCAGAAGACCTACCACCAGGTTTACCTCCATCACGTCCAGAAGACCATAAGATTGACCTAATACCTGGCACACAACCACCTTGCAAAGCCCCATATAGGCACAATCAAATAGAGCAAAAAGAAATCCAGACTCAAGTAGAAGAATTACTAAATAGAGGTTTAATTCGACCTAGCAGTTCCCCATTCGGTGCACCTGTGCTCTTAGTCAAGAAAAAGAATAATACTTATCGGATGTGTATTGACTACCGAGCATTAAACAAGATCACTGTAAAGAATAGGTATCCTATACCTAGAGTTGATGACCTTATGGACAAACTGCAAGGATCTTCTATATTTAGTAAAATTGACCTTAAATCTGGATATCATCAGGTGAGGCTAGATAGATCCGACATATTTAAGACTACATTCATGACACAGTTTGGCCATTACGAATTCTTAGTTATGCCATTCGGATTAACTAATGCACCTGCCACTTTCAGTAGAATGATGAACCGTATTTTTCTAAAATATCAGTATTGTGTGATTGTTTTCTTTGATGATATTTTAGTGTTTAGTCAAAGTGAAAAAGAGCATTACGAGCATTTATCATTAGTTTTTCAATTACTGAAAGAAAATCAATTGTTTGCAAATCTTGACAAGAGTGAATTCTTTAAGACAGAAATAGAATATCTAGGTCATATTGTATCAGAAGAAGGAATAAAAGTTGATCCTAAGAAAATTGACGTAATATTGCATTGGCCTATTTCTAAAAATGTACATGAACTACGCTCATTCCTTGGTCTTGCTAGTTTCTATAGGAAGTTTGTACGTAATTTCTCATTACTTGCTTTACCATTGACCAAACTTCTTAAGAAAGGCATTGTTTATCAATGGACTGAAAACCAGCAGAAATCCTTTGATTTACTTAAACGTGCATTGACCAATGCCCCTGTTCTACAATTGCCTGACTTTAACCGACCATTCTTTTTAGTTGTGACTGATGCTAGCGGATCAGGAATAGGAGCCGTGTTAATGCAAGACAACCATCCAATAGCATATTCTAGTTCTAAGCTGAAACCCTCTGAGCTCAAATATTCCACTTATGATAAGGAACTCTTAGCAGTTGTCCAAGCATTGAAACAATGGAAGCATTATTTAATGGGTTCAGAATTCATGATAAAGACCGACCAGCAAAGCATTAGACATCTACTTAGCCAACCCCAAATTTCTGACCGTCATATCAAATGGGCTTCATTCATTCAAAGTTTCCATCCTATCATTCAATACCAACCTGGAAAAGAAAATGTAGTTGCCGATGCATTAAGTAGAAGACCTGCAATTCATAACATTTCTATCATATCTTTTGATTCTTTGATTGCTATGAGAGACACATATCACCAGGATATTACTTTTCATTCTGATTGGCAAAAATTAGTTCAAAATAATTTCATTCCTGTTGATTCATTGTCATATAATGATGGATTCATGTTCTTTGAAAAGAGACTGTGTGTTACTATTCCATTCCGATCTTTTGTTTTGAATGAAATTCATTGTCCCCCATATCAAGGTCATAGAGGTATCATTTCTACATTACGCATGTTAACTGAAGATTTTTATTGGCCGCATATGGATGCAGATGTGTCTAATTTTGTTTCTGAATGTCTGATTTGTCAAAGAATAAAAAGACATCATGGTAAACAGTATGGGTTATTAATGCCTTTATCTATTCCATCTAAACCTTGGGAACATATATCTATGGATTTCATTACTGGATTACCAAATACTAAATCTAACCATGACATGATTTGGACAATTGTAGATAGATTTAGTAAGCAAGCATATTTCATTGCATGTAAGAAAACTTTAACAGCATCACAAGCAGCACAGTTATTTTTGAAAACTGTTTTTACTAACCATGGATTGCCGAAAGTGATTATTTCAGATAGAGATTCTAGATTTTGTAATAATTTCTGGATTACACTGTTTGCAAATCTAGGCACAAAGATTGATTTCTCATCTGCATTTCATCCAGAAACAAATGGACAAACAGAAGCCACAAATAGCACTATTTTAGATCTTTTACGTGCATACACTATCTCTAAACCTCAGACATGGGATACTCATTTGCATTTATTACAGTTTGCTTACAATAATACACCGCATACATCTACAAAGAAAGCACCTTTTGAAGTTATTTATGGACATAGATTATCTACACCTGTTGCATCTTTGTCTAATAGAATACAAAGTGCCGATGATATTGCTGTTATGCATAACACTATTTTTGATGAGGTCAAGGATATGATTGCTAAAGCCCAACAATCATATACCAAACAAGCCAACAAGAAAAGACAAGCCATGAATTTCAAAGTTGATGATTATGTTTGGCTTAGAATAGAAAAGCGTAGACTGCAAAGTGTAGATAGACATCCAGTTGTCAAATTAGCCCCTAGATTCTACGGACCATTTAGAATCATTCATAAGATTAATGACAATGCATTCAAGTTAGAACTGCCATCACATTGGAAAATTCATAATACCTTTCATATTAGTTTATTGAGACCATTTAGAGGACAATTACCTATCCACCCTGTCTATGAAAACCCACCTTTACTAGAAGAAGAGACTGAAATCCTTGAACCAGAAGCCATCATAGACACTGATTACATGACCACTAGAACTGGCCGAAGGTACTCTAGATATCTCGTGAAATTTAAGAACCATCCTGTAGAAGAAGCACAATGGATGCACGCTAGAGACCTAAATGCTTTCCCCACTCTGTTAGCTCCACATTGAGCTAATAGCAATTGAGGTCAATTGCTATCCCACCCCGGGGGTATGATGCCAGGAGGCATATTCCACGGTGGATTCCGTGAGGTTTTACGGTGGATTCCGTAAACTTAGATGACCGGGGCTCATACGCAAAGAGGATTCTTTGTGCGAGAAGTTGATGGGGACGCCTGTCCTTTTCGGGCGTTTCATTAATTTAGTGTGTACATGGGTGATTCCATAGCGGGTGATTCCGCAAAATGCATATTAAATTAATAAACATTTATGAGTTTAGAGTGCGCACTCGTAATAAATTAAGGTTAGGATTTATTTCTAACCAGTTGATTTATTTATGTAGCTGAAGACTGCTAGGTATTCACTTTTGTCGGTTTAACTGTGTTATTTTACTAACGATTGTGAATGCTTCAGTTGATGTGTAGAGATAGCAGCAGTGGCGGAGGAAAGCATTGGAGTCTAGCGGGTTTTCGATCTTTGGACTATATTTTGATAGGCGCCACGCCTATATTTTGTTATGTCTATAGAGACATCGATTATTTATTATTATTTTGTATGCGCTTATGCGCCTGGATATGTTATTTTTATTTGGACATTGAGATTGGGCGTGCCAGACTCTTTGGGCACCGTCCATTAGCTTTATTTTCCTATTTTTGGTAGAAAGCAAACTCAAAAGCTAAAAGCTTGTCATATTTTTGTAATTGGGCTATTTTTGAGCAAAAAGATTGGAAATATATATTAAATACATGCTTTGTGAAGCGCGCACACAAGGCATGGGGGAGATTGAACCCAATTTGTCTCTTGTCTCATGTCGTGCTTGCTTTCACATTGGTTTTTGTGCTAAAAAGTAGAGTGCTTTGTTCTTGGGGACCTTTGGGAATTCACTACGTGAGCTACCTGCGTCCGATCTGCGCACCAATGATAATCAAAATCAAGTCGAGAGAGAGGATATATAACAGGTACAATCTCTCCTTCCTCGCTAAACCCGATAGGAATGCTAGTCAGAATTCTTTAACAATGGTGACAGTATACATCAATTTTCCACATGAAAGATCCGTCTTGCCACTCAATAATGTGATAACCTTTATCCACCAAATCACTTGACCTTGGTGGTAACGTTGCTCCAAATACATATGCTTAAGATAATGAATGATTCGTCCCATCCGATAGTCTTGGTACCTACTGCATATTAAGGTTAAATCATGAAGGACCTGCATAGGCACCAAGCCCAACATCAGCCCTTACAGATAGTAAGACTTCAGCTTATTAAAATTAACTTTATGCTTAAGCTCTACCCCCTGCAAATCTACTAAAAGGGCTGTAGAGCCATTCTTTCTTAAACATACAATTTTGTATGGCCCATCCCATTTGGATTCCAATTTACTTGGGAATAGCTCACGATGAGTATCATAATACAACACCAACTGACCCTTTGCAAATTTATATTTCTGAGCCCAAAGATCATGAAGGGCTTTCATTCTCTTCTTCCATGCTTCTTGATGTAGTAAAGCTTGCAACCGAATCTCATCAAGATGTGCAAGAGAAGTATATCTTTCATGTAACACTTTTGCCTCTCCCAACAAATGATTGAGAGAAAAATGCACAATGGGTAGCTCTATTTCCAATGGCAAAATACACTCTTTCCCATACACTAGCTTGAACAAGGTATAGCATGTATCTCTCTCGAATGTCATGTTGTAAGCCCACACTGCCACATATAATTTTTTATCCCAATCGCACTTAGTTTCCAACACTATCTTGGATAAGATTCCCACCAGCTATTTATTTGTACTCTCAACTTGGCCATTGGCTTGAGGATTATACGAGGTAGTTTTATTATGTTTAATATTCAAAGCTTCCGTCAAGGCTACGATATACCTTATTCAAGAAGTGTGTCCCTCGATCAGACACTATCTCCTTAGGTGGACCAAAATGGCAAACAATTTTCTCCATAATGAAACTGGTCATCTCCTTAGCATTATCCTTCATCGTTGCTTGAGCTTCAGACCACTTCGTTGTAAAAATGTCGAATCTAGAGCATGGCAGGAGCTATGGAGGTTGGAAGATAAAGACTAAATTCATGTTGAAATGGACAATGAGTAGACAACTATTATACAAGTGAATTAGGTTCCAAGATGGAAGATTGTACTCATAAAAACAATCTTGTATATTGGACTAACAATGACAATGGCCCTAGTTGAAAGAGGAAAGCATCATGATATTTTATTTATCATTATGAAAGTGATAGTCAAGTACAATGATTATAGAAGTTGGGTTGTTCCACTCTCCTCACTGTGCATATGGGATTCAGGAAATCTCTTCTTGGAGCATACATCATTTGTCATTTCTCAACACCCCCTCAAATGATGAGTTCCTACACTTGTTGGCTTTTTCCCCCCTACATGGTGACATGGCCTGGGAGACTAGCTCATAGGCAACCTAGTTAGGTTAAAGCTTGAAACTTTACATCTTTGGCAAGGGTATTTATAAAGCAAATCTACTAAGGGAAAAATAGAGATCCACTATGGGAAAAACATATGAAAGATACAATGAAAATTCTTTAGAACAATTTGTCAGAGTTGTTGATGGTAGCGAAAGCATCTTCTTCTTCTTCTTCTTCTTCTTCTTCTTCTTCTTCTTCATTCATGAATTTTTTTTGGTGGTGATCATTTTGCATATGCTGTGCTCTTTTCTTGTGAAAACATTCACTGGCTGTATGGCTAGTCTTGCCACATCAATGACATATAATCCAATCCTTGTTGTTGTTGGTGCTGAGTCCTCGACCACGGCCTTTTGCTCCATAAGTGCCCTTGGTATACAAGAGACTTTCTTTGGTGGTGTGTTCTTTTGCATCCTTGCTTTTAACTTTGCTTTCTCCATCAAGTAGTGAGTGCTCAATATCTTTAAGTGAGAAACTTGGAACATTACTTAGGGTGGACATAAGATTCTCATATGGATCCTTATTTATACTTGCAAGCAGTACGACTATTGCTTTATCTTCATCAATATTCTTCTTAAGAGTTGCAAGCTGAGTTTTTAGACTCTTGATCTTATTAATGTGTATGGTCATGGAAGCACTATCTTTTATATCCAGTTTATAAAACTGCATGAGTAATTTTACCTTTAAATTCTTTGCTTGGGTACCAAAGATCCTATCAAGTTCCTCCCAAGCAGTTCTAACATCTCTGATGTCAAAGATATGATGTAGCACATCATCACTTAGTCCCCAAGCAATAATGCCTCGTGCTTTGTTATTCATCTTCTTCCATTCTTTGGTTTTTGGTGGAGCTACTGCAAGGATCCTACTTTCTAAATCTTCTTTCTTGCCATCTGCATCACCTTCATTATCTTCAAAGAGATCCCAGAGGTCTTTCCTCATGAGGTGGTACATGGTCTTTTCCTTCTAGGCGTGGCCATTGAACTTTGCTATTTGTTTGAGCTCTACCATTTTTTATCAATAGCAGCAAATTAGCCCAGCAAAAGAGTTATACTTCAATGTATCAAGAGGCATAAGATTATTAGTGTTTAACAACATTGTAGGAGTATTAAAAAGATACTATCTTGGAGCTCAATGTTGGATATTGATGCTTGATCTTTTTCTTGCTTACTAATTTAGTGTGATGCTTTGCCGAAAATTAAGTGGCCAGTAAGACTAGAGTGATAGAGTCTTCAGTGGACTAAGAGGAGTAAGAAAAAGAAAGGTTTTATGACCCTCGAGGAAACTTGGCTATGGCTACCCTTTTAGGGTTTTAGGATAGGGGCCTGGGATTTTACTTACTACATCTTAATACAGAGATGGCTCTTTGCGAAACCCTTTGAGTTGGAGAGAGCCTAGGTATGGCTCTTTGAAAGTGCTATGGTTGTAGGGCAGATCGCACAGGGTAGAGGGCAAATCATCGTACGAACAGTAAACATCGCAGTTTTGGATAGCGAGTTTGAATTCTAACAATGCTAAGCTCTGGTGTGGCCAATGTCAAGCTCTTATGTGATACAGAGTAGCATTTTGAGTTAGAGAAAAAATCCCTAGAAGGAAGAAAATTGAGATATACCTTGGTTTGAGAGATCTAGAAGCTCAAAGTTAGGTAGGTGTTGTTTTGGCTATGGCAGACACAAGGCAAGTGGAGATGGAAGTGAGAAATAGAGCCATGAGTTGGACTTGAGCTAACCTGAGGTTAAGAGGGACTGAGAGAGCAGAGAAGGGAGTTATGACATGATCATCTTAGTTCTAATGCCATATAAAAATGTTGGATCTAGAGCATGGCAGGAGCTATGGAGGTTGGAAGATGAAGACTAAATTCATGTTGACATGGACAATGAGTAGACAACTGTTACACAAGTGAATTAGGTTCCAAGACGGAAGCTTGGACTCATCAAGACAATCTTATGTATTGGATTGATAATGACAATGACACTAACTAAAAGAGAAAAGCATCATGATATTGTATTCATTGTTTTGAAAGTGATAGCCAAGTACAATGCTTTATAGAAGTTGGGTTGTTCCACTCTCCTCACTGTGCATATGGGATTCAGGATATCTCTTCTTGGAGCATATATCATTTGTCATTTCTCAACATTTGTAAAGTAGTTTGTTGCTACAATAATGTAACGCTTTCGTGTAGTTGATGAAGGGTATTGGTTCGACAAAATTGATACCCATTTTTCAAAGGGTAACATAATTAAAATAGGATTTAGAGGTCACTTACAATTTTCCCTTTGGCAAACATCACAGTGCTTAACATAACTGAAAGCACCCTAGAAAATGGAAGGTCACCAATATCCAGCAGTACGGAGAGCTTTCTGGGTAGTAAACCATCCAACAAAATGTCCCCCACATGCTAAATTATGGCATTACTCAAGAATGAATGGTACCTCATTAGGTACTACACAATAGTGATAAATGTTATCTACACCTCTCCAATACAAGACACATGCTATAATCGAAAAGCATAGTGCTTGTTGCTTAATCTTTCTCTTCTCAGACTTTGATAGAGCAGCTCCAAATCCCCTTGTAGATAGATAATGTGTTATAGCTGCATACCAATAATGGATTAAATATGTATTTTTTTAAAATAGACCTTCAATGTCACTTCCTTCAATCAGAATTTCCTTTGGCTCTTCGAAATCCACAAGATATTCCACAATACCCTGCAGCTTCGGTGGCTTACTCCTAATCTCATAATCGAACTCCTATAAAGTGATTAACCACTTTGCTAAACGGACATGTGGCTGTAACTTATTCATCAATAGTCTAAGTCCTTTCCCCTTCGTAAAGAATACCATCTTCTCATAGAGAATATAGTGCCTAAATTTCTTTGTCACGAAAACCATTCCAAGGCACAATTTCTCCATATAAGTATAGTTGCCTTCAGATATCCCCAACTTCATGCTAGCAAAGGCTATTGGATGATACCATTTCTCTTCCCAAATTTGGGCTAAATAGCTGATATTATGCATGGTGGCTACTGAAAATATATAGAAAACTCACCTCTCTTGGGTGCTTTTAGGATTGGTGCTTTTACTAGTTCTTGCTTCACATCCTCGAAGGACACTTGATAGGCTTAGCTTCAATTAAATAGATAGTTAAAGGATAACAAGTTTGTCAATGGAAACACTCTTTCTGCTAGTGCATTGATAAATCTTTGATAATATCCCAATGATGCCAGAAAGCTGTGTACCTCTTTTGGAGTACGTGTGGCAGACTCATAGTGACTATGACCTTTGTCTTTTCTGGGTTAGTCACAATACTAGTCGAACTAACCACATGGTCCAATAATAATCCATAGGGCACCCCAAAGACACACTTTCATGGATCAAGAGCAATGCATAACTATCTACAACACTCAAAACATTTCCTTAGAATATTCAATTGTCTTTCCCTTATGGTGGCTACCCCCAAATCATCAATGAAGACTTTTAACCCCTCTAGAGAGATGTCATCAAAAGTCTTATTAGTTGTTCGTTGCCAAGAACCAAATGCATTGCATAACCCAAAGGCCATCACATGATACACAAAGGTACTGAAGACAATGACGAATGTCATTTTCAAATTGCCTTTCTTCAAAATAGCCATTTGGTTGTATATCCAACAAAGCAATCCATAAATGAATAAATTTTCCTACCCTCTAATTGATCTAAAATTTGATCAATGAATGGTAACTGATAGTAATCCTTAACTATATGCTTATTAAGGCCTCTGAAATCTATGCAAATACAAATCTAATTATTATTATTCTTCCTAATAACAATCGATGAACACCACTCTGTGTGTTGAACTGGAAATATCAAGCCAGCTTTTCGTAGTTTTGTTAATTCTTCAAATAGTCCATCCCTTAATTCAAAAGGCATACGCCTTACTTTTTTATGCACAGGGTGACTACGTTCCTTTAGGGGAATGGTATGAATAGCTAGGCTGGGAGGAATGCCTCTCAGCTCATCATAACTCCAAGTAAAGATGTCACGGAATTCTTGAATTAAGGACACATAGTCCTCCCTTTCTTCCAGACTGATCATGGATCCACATTTAATTGGCCATGAATCATTCATCATACTAGTAAGAGCTCGCTTTTTTTTGCCAGACCATTCTCTCCTTTGGTCTTTGAACCAACTTTGGTGCCTCTTTCTTGGATTTTGCCTTCTTCTTTGGCAACACCTTATCCTTCTTAGCATCAACTTTATTGTCAAAGGCTTTCAGAGGTCTACCTTCCATATCAGGGTTGAGGACTTGCATCCCCCTTATCATCTTACTTGGGGTTTCCCTTGACGGCAGGTTTTACCTTGTCTCTATTAGCTTCTTTACCTTTTTGACCTCTCATAATAATCCATAGGTTAGAAGCTTCAGTGCCATTGATACAAATAGCTTCAATAAGGCTAACTCCACTACCACTAGGTAGCCCCTCTACCATAGCTTTCCCTCTTTGCAATATTTTTTTCGGATCCTTATCTTGCTAGAGGTTATTCCCTTGTGCTCGATGGTTAATTGGACCTAGTTGCTTACTTCCTTGCTGGAGGGACTAATCTTGCTCCAATAGGTACTAGCTAAGTGGTTGGACTTCCCACATATGTCACATTTAACATTTGGAGAATTCCTAGGGAAATATTGGCTGCCACACCACTTATAACTAAATCTTGAGGAGGCACCCTCTTCACAGTATTGACTCCCTACCAAATTTTGCTACTTCTTAAGGAAATTGACATCCATAGCTATTTGCTTATATTGTTCAATGATCATGTTAGTATAGTGCTTCATCATATCCTTAGCTTCGCCAAGGACATTCGAGGCACTTGACTCATAGTTGCAATCATCTACCTGTCATTACATTAGCCTAACCACTTAATTAGGAATTGGTTGTTGATTTCCTAGAAAAATGATAGGATTTATTGTTTGGCTTCCAACATTTGGTGGAGCTATCTGACTAGCCATAGGCATGGTCACACTAGGAGGAGCTGGCAACATGGGTGTGCAGCATAGACCCTGGACAATACGAGAGGATAGCCAGGAAATACGCTTAGAGCCATATTAGGCTACGAACAAAAGGGGGAAAGCGGGAACTGCATTGTTCATTTTGCATTCGCACCCCACACTGATTTCATCATTTAAAGTGTACTAAAAGGGAGAAAGCTTGATTTGGCACTGTGCACTAGAAAGCACTAAGCACATGTGAATAAAATTGACAGTTGCTTTCAATAACAAGGAACTCACATAGAATCATAATAATTCAAAGAACCCACTAGTAGGAGCAGACCCTGAGACGTAGTTGGGTGCCACAGAGCCCCATTAATAGGACCCTGAAGACCCCGAAGAGTTCGAAGATGACAGGATTGAGAGCAAGTCGCTACCCAAGCTAATTGGACTGATCGACAACCTAGTGGAGCGAGAGGCTGCAAAAATGTCAGGAGCAGACGCAGACTGAGAGGATGACCAGCTAGACTTGGGCGAGTTCCTAATCAAAATGTAGCGTATGGTCGACCAATATGACCGGCTAACAAGGACCGTGATCCACAGTAGACCGATCAAGGAACTAGTTACGAGCCTTGAGGAAGAGAGAAAGGCAGCTAGGAAAGCGTTGCAGAGCATCACGATGTATAACCGCGAGCAAAGGATGAGGAAATTGCGACGAAACTTAGAGGTGCACGAAACATGATGCATTCTAGCCTTAGCTGGTAAGGCCACAACAGGGCCAAATGCAGAGAGGGAGAGGGAGCTAGAGGCAAACTTGACGCTGAGCAAGCTTCTCACCAAGCAGCTTATAAACAACACAGTTGCGGAATAGAGTGCGATTGCACTAGCCACCTCTTTGCTCACAGGCTTAGGAGTCACACAGGGGGTGAAGAGCCACAACAAGATTCTTGCAGTGGCCAAGCAGCTGGACAAATACCAACCCAGCAACAACCCCTATAGCTTCGTGGAGCAGTTTGAGTAGGTTTGCAAAGCCAATGGTCTCACGGACCTTGCCCAATGCTCACAGGCTTTTGGGCTTTGCTTGGGTGATAAGGGAAGGACATGGTACACCAGCCTAGATGCAGCAGAGCAAATGAACTTCAATCGCCTAAAGAATCTCTTCATCAAGAGATTTTTAGAGACAAGGTATTCAAACAACCTCATAGTCCCGAGACTGATGAATGTCAGTCAGAAGGACAAAGAGGACATTAGAGACTACATCACTCATGTACGTAGCCTATTTAAGAGAATCCCTACCAACGAACGACCAAATGAGAGAGCGATCTCTACCATTTTTATAAACGGAATCCTCAACGAGGAACTTTACAAGGCACTGGCAAGCAACTCGAGCTTGCAGAGAGATGTGCTTGCTAGGGTTTTCGATGAGGCAATAAGGGTGAGATGACCAACTTAGGGAGAGAAGCACTGGAAGCTCGAATCGAGATGGCTCTAGCCAAAGAACCACAGAGAAAGACACAACCTATAGCGAGAGATCAGCCCCTGGCATGCAGGATAAGGGCAAGAGCATGGCACAAGACCAAGAGCTAGCCGAAGTCAGGATAGAGGTAGCACTGTTGCAGGAGTTGGTAAGGAGACCCACTAGACCGCATATCCAGTGCGTGCACTGTGGAGGCAACCAAATCCCTGCAGAGTGCTAGGATCCAAGATCCAGGCCTTGTGCAAATTGCGGAAGGTTTGGCCATGACGCAATGCATTGTCGATTGCCAAGAAGGTTTCCTTACGCACAGCAGTACCACTCAACATACTACGGGAATAGGCCACCTAACTTCTTTAGAAGAGGAGACCCATCTGGGGAAACCCTCCCGTCAAGACTGCTAGGTTCAATGTCACACTAGCAAATGGAATGAAGGTAAGGCCATTCAGAGTTTTAAAGAATTGGCCAGTGAAGATTGCAGGTGTCAAGTTCTCTGTACACTTCATTGTTATGAAGGGAGTGGACTACGACATCCTGCTAGGCCAGCCCTGGATGAGGAATGCACGAGTCATCGAGGACTCTAGATGCCATCTCAGCCACATTGAGGGATGACATGCAATCAACCACATTGTATGGACCGCTAACCAAGTATAACCCCTGCCTTGAGGATGAGTGAGATTGGATGCATGTCCTTGCAACCATCGATCTCCCATTCTCAAAAGATGAGGAGGAGTATAAGCAAGCCGCACAAGCCATGTGCACGCTAGATGAGGAACCCTCGGTACCACTCTACATGATGGCAAGGAGTGCATGTGGCCGGCCCAAACCTGTCACTTTCCATGTCCCAAATAATAAGCTAGAACTCTAGGAAACCCTAGAGTATTTGACATGCGAATTGGAGGGCAATCCTTCCACTAATCTCTTGCCCCTCAGAGACCTCCTGGGTGAGCACAAGTGGAAGTGGACCAAAGTTCACGACCTGAACTTACTATACAATTGGGCTCTAGTCACCGATGAGAAAGAGGCTAGAAAGGAGGACCCAGGAGATGACGAGCAATCATGGAGTGATGGTTCTGACAATGAATATGAGGATTTTTCTCCATCAGTGAAGGAGAGCGAGGAGGAAATGGATATCATGGAGTACGATACTAATGGAAGGGGGATAGAGTAGATAAGAGGAGACTCCAGGCCTCGAGAAAGGAATGCATATGAGATCAAGAGAGAAGTTATGAGATTGGATTGTGATTGCTCTTGGTTGGAACACATAAGGGCAGTGGATTATGAGCAGGCTGGAATTGCCCAACCACCAGTGGTACCTGTGTTTAGGACAGACACACCTACTGAACTATGACCACCCAGGGAAACTCCTTCCTCCAATGAGGGCTGTGAGTTCAATTGGGAGTCTGAAGTCAGTAGGGAGAGCAACCCTGAAATACCCATGCCATCCAAAGCCAAACGCACCAAGGGGGACTTGCTGATCCACCTAAGGCACAATCGGCTAAAGGAGGAAAGAAAGAAACGAACAAAAGAGACAGACGAAGAATGACAGAAGAAACTGCAGGACCTACCCAAATGCTTCACTAAGTTCAAGAAGGGTGACATAGTGGTGGTCTTGCTAGGAGCAAAGAGGCAGAGCCAGACCAGCGAGCCTATTCAAGGACCCGCCAAGGTCAAGGAAGTCAACCAGGCAGGGGAAGGTGAGAAGCCTCGACATGTATTTATAGTAGACAACCTGACCAAGGATGAAGAGGCTAGCCTTGTTTCTCTCCTACGAGAGTACGTGGACGTGTTTGCCTGGTCTCTGGATGAACTTGAGGGAGTCGACCCGAGGGTTGTGACCCACAACATCCCTATGGTCCCTGACGATGTCCCTACAAAATAATGCCCTTATCCCATGAATCCAAAGCATGCCCATGCAATAAAAGAGGAGATTGATAAACTCATGAGAGCAGGATTCATCTACGAAATAGAGCACATCGACTAGGTATCATCAATAGTGATCGTTATGAAGAAAAACGGAAAGATCCGAGTATGCATCAACTACAAGAAAGTCAATGCCACTACAAAGAGAGATAACTACCCATTGCTATATACCGAGCACATGCTTGAGAGGGTGGCAGGTAAAGAAGCCTATAGTTTTCTAGACGGCTTCTCGGGCTACAATCAAGTGCGAGTACACCCTAACGATTGGCACAAGACTACCTTCGCTACATAGTGGGGGATATTCACCTACATTGTTATGCCCTTTGGGCTAATGAGCACGCCCACAACCTTCCAATGCCTGATGTGCACGATCTTCAAAGACATGCTCAGACGTGAGCTAGAGGTATTTGTAGATGATCTATGCGTACACTCTAGCTAGGCAGAACACTTAGAGAAACTACGGGCAGTCTTTGAGCGGTGTTGACTTTATAATCTCTCGTTGAACCCTCTGAAGTGCCAATTTTGGGTGAAACACGGATGTATCCTAGGACACGTGGTGTCCAAGAACGGCATCGCCACTGATATCTCGAAGATCAAGGTTATTGTCGACTTGCCACTACCCACCAATTATAAGGGTGTTCAGTGCTTCTTAGGTCACACATGGTACTACCCGCACTTTGTACTGAATTATGCACTAATTACAAGACCATTGTACAAGCTACCAATTGTATTTGAGTGGACCGAAGAATGCCAACATGCTTACGAAGAATTGACAAAGGCTCTTACCACTGCACCCATCTTACGAGCCCCAGATTGGACCAGAACGTTCCATGTGCATATAGATGCATCTAAGTTTGCCATTGGAGCTGTTCTGTGCCAACCTGGCAAACACAACCTTGATTACCCAGTGAGCTTTGCTAGCAAGCACCTCACGGACACAGAGATGAACTATTCTACTACAAAAAGGGAGGGGTTGGCCATGGTGTTTGCCATTAAGAAATTTAGACATTATCTTTTGGCCACACCCTTCACTTTTCTTGTTGACCATCAAGCATTGCTCTATCTAGTGAACAAGCCTTGTGCTACAAGAAGCATTGCACGATGGTTATTTCTTCTTCTAGAGTTTGACTTCTCTGTGGTTGTATGCAAAGGGAAACATCATATCATGGCAGATCACATGTCCCACATACCCACAAGTGAAGCCATTGGACAAGGCATAACAGACGACCTTCCAGATGCGCATCTCTTTGGCATGTCCAATGACAAGGATTTATTCAAGGATGATTTAACACCATACTGGGCTGACGATGTTGTCCACATGCTTGAACACGGTCTACCCAAGAGACCTATCGAGAAGGCCAAGCTTAGGAGGCTTATTGTGAAGATCCAATCCTATTAGCTGATTGTCGGCCAACTATATAGGTTAGGGCAAGATGGGTTGCTACATAGCAGGTGTGTGTGCAAACATGAGATGCACGACACGTTGAGAGAGGCACATGTCGAAATTGCTGGGGGCATTTCACTGGAGACACGATAGCCCGCAAGGTGCTGCAGTCTCAACTATGGTGGCCCATGCTATTTCGTGACGCAGCTAGATTTGTCAAGCACTATGATGAGTGCCAAATGACGAAGGTCCCCACGTGGAAGAACAAAATGGAATTGACCCCTATAATAGCACAACAACCTTTTGAGAAATGGGGCATTGACTTCATCAGACCCATTAGTCCTGTGGCCCAGTATTCACATGCTCGATATATCATCGTAGCAATGGACTATTTGATGAAATGGGCTAAAGCAAGAGCCACAAGGAAGAACGACACAAGAACCACATTGAAGTTCTTATGGGAGCAGGTCATCTCGAGATTTGGTTGCCCTATTGAGATAGTGAGCGACCAAGACACCCACTTCATCAATGAGGTGATTGCCCACTTGCTCTCAACCTTCTTGATCATCCATAGGAAGTCTTCACCGTACTATCCCCAAGCCAATGGCCAGGCAGAATCAACGAATAAGATCCTGGTCAACATGCTCACAAAGGTGGTTTCCACTTCTCGGAGCGACTGGAATAACAAGCTCATGGCAACTTTATGGGCCTATCGAATAGCCTATAAAACGGCTCTGGGACAAACGCCCTTCAGGCTAACATACGAAACCGAGGCTATCCTGCCTTTAGAATTTTTTATCCCTAGCTTGAGGATAGCGGTGCAAGAGCATTGGGAAGGGAAAGAGGCTTGGACTTACCATCTTATCAAGTTGGAACGCCTCATTGAAACTAGACTCATCGCCACCCACGCTCTAATTTGTGAAAAGGCGCAAAGAAAGATGTGGTTTGACAAGCATATCAAACAACGTGATTTTGACCAGGGCGACCTTGTGTTGTTGTACTCTGTGAAGGGCCATAAGCAGAAAATGAAGTTCTGAGAGTTAGGACCTTTTAGAGTGCATGCCATCAGTAGGACGGGCAATGTCAAACTTGAAACACTGGAAGGTGAGGGCATAGGCTTTTTCAATGGCAGTTGCATGAAGAAGTACTACCCTCCCACACATCCTTTACATGAGCCCCCTATGATAGAGGCCCCTGTCAATGTTTGCATCACAACCATCACTGACATAGAGGATGATGAGGAAGCTGTTGCTCTAGCTTATTTACGAATCACGGCCACAACCCAGAAGACACATTCTTTTGATGCTTTGATCGATGAGGGAGCTGACTTCAATATCCTAACCCATGCTCATTGGACCCTCATTGGTCAACCCCAGTTGCAGCCAACTAATACTAAACTTAGCCCATTTGGGGGCGAATTCTATACACTCCTTGGGAAGTGCAAAGTCGTTGTCTCTATTGAGTCTAAAAGTTTGCCAATCATCTTCTATGTGTTGCCCAACACGAAGGAGGCAGGAAAGGCGTCACTGCTCGGGCACACTTTCAAAAAACAAACCCAATGTTACATCGATTACGACCTGCAATGTATCCACCTCGCCATAGGAAATGTGCTCATCGTGATAACTTTCAGTAAGGGCAGTGCGGGTCCCTCCAAGACCGCCACTCCACCAATAGAGAAGACCATGCCTAAGGCTAAGGAGGGGGGTCGTGATGTGTCACCCCACTCAGCCCACCAAACACCACCCTGCCAAACCCACTCCTAAGGTTAAGAAACCTACATTTCAATGGGTACCTAAACATCAAGGCAAGCCTTCCCACAATAAGCAAATGTGACCCTGCAGACCTAGGAACTCTCATTCAAAGCCTAGAAAGCAGCCTAGATGCCAAAGTCGCAAACACACCCTTAAGCCGCGATGGGTCCCCATAACCCTATTAAGTGCTCAAGGATACTATGAGGGCAACATCTGGATCTGGGTGCCCAAGACATCAATCCTTAAGAACAAACCCCTTACACAGCTTGTGGCCACACTTGCTTCAAGCGGCGTGTTCACTAAACAACCAGCCATACCTAAGACCCAAGCTGTCAAATGTATGACAACCACAACAGCCGAAGCCCCAAAACCTAAGCCCATCTATCGGCCAAAGCTGCAACCCGCTGGCTCTAAACCAGCCACTACTGATGCTAGAGCAAAGTCTCTAGAGACTTGATCAATCAGTCCCGTGCAGCCTGAACCCACTATGTCTCTCGAGATCTCACAAACCCATCAACTTACACAGCAACTGGATGTCCCGCAATCATCTAATGCAACTGACTCTTGCATGCTCAAAGCAACTCATAATGAAGGTTGCACGTCTTCCAATTCGCAGGACACACAAGTAACCTTCCAAGAAGATGCTCATCCCAAGGAGCAATCTAGTGGAACATCATCGCTAATGCATCCATCTAGTTCTATTCCACTGCATCCACCAGCAAGTCTTAGGCCTTCATATGAGCGACGCTCATTTCTTGCTATGGCCAAGGACCTTGCAACCAATTCAAATGATGACTTGGTTACTTGCATTAAAATTTTGGATAGCACATTCACGACCTTCGCCCGAAGTTATGAGCGGCTAGGACCTTGGCCTTCTTGATGAGACACTTGCTTCTGAAGTCCGTGCTTTACCATGCACCTGGGAAGAGTACGAGCTCATGACCATCAAATTCCCCAAGGTTGCAGCTGAGCTTATCGCTAGCGGTGAAGTCTCAAAGGAGCAAGCAATCATCAGCAGGATACTGACCTCATACCGAAAACTTATCAGCTCTGCACCAATCCAAGAGCTTGAAGAGCTCGTGAGTCTTGCAAACTCTACCTCTTCATTCTTACAGCAATGGTATGCCTTACGCCTCCAATGGGAGCAAAAAGGTTGCCAAATTATGACGAATGCCGAGTAGAGACACGCAATCAATGCTACAGAATATGACCCCATGTATGTAGCTCCTACTTCTTTTAGGGTTATGGCCATCCTGCATAACAAACTGCTTGACGATCATTTATTGGCCCATCCCTACATCGACCAAGTCCTTACAAAAGAAGAGCTACATGTTGCTAGCCACCTCAAATTTGGCAATGTGCTACACGATGTCCTAATGTATATCACGCAAGCATCCATTAGACCACATGAACTTTACCGTCATATGCAATTGGAATACAACCCAAATTTCTACCAGTGGGTTGTTGTCAATTTAAACACACCACGATGTGCTTTAACGCCCTTGCCTCGTCCTATTCAATCCTAGGAAGAATTTTCATCTTTCCACGAGGGGGAGGGGGTAAGGTGATTAGGAAAACATAACACAAAGGAAAAACATAATGAAGAGTTAAACTACACATAAAAGCTTAAGAGCAAAGCACACTTGGAAAATTCATGTCTTTTCTTTCAGTTTGTTATTTCTCAAATTTCATGTTCTCATGCAGCTTTTCTAATTGTTCAATTCTTTCATAATGCCATAATTCAGTCTTGCCTACCCCATCAATACTAATTATTGGTACTGTTTCATGGTAGGTACCCACAATGGCAGGATAGGAAAAAGGTGGTAAGCTTCCATTCACGGAAGAAGAACAAACCAAGTACGGGATAGGTATGGAGACACGAGGATTTAATCAGTTCACCTTCAAGCACACTTTAAACCTGGACGAAGCCATCCTAGAGGAGCCAGCAGTAAAGCAACTGGTGGACAAGTGTACTCTCCAGAAGTATGTGGAGAAAGTGGGACAAGCAGTGGATTACAGTGCTTGCACAGAGTTCCTATGGAGTTTTGATTCTCGTAGGAACTGTGACACAGTGACAGTAAGAAGAGAGGATGTTGCCCACTAGGTGGAGGTACTGCTTAACACTGAAGTGGTGGAGAAGGCCCTTGGCTTGGCCCGCAAGGTTGTGAAGCATCATAGAAGAGACGTATATGCCATGCTGGGGATGAATAGGAGTGAGGTGCACACGGTGGATGGAGTAAGTTTGGCAAACATCCCAAACCCAAAAGTAAAGATGCAAGCAAAGATGGTCCACACCCTCTTCTCAGGACAGAGATACAATGCTTTGATGAATAGGATTAGTGTCTCGGTGTTGGGAAGCATAGCGGCAGGGTCCCCTAAGGAAGTGGATTGGAACATGTTCATCATAAAGACCATCGAGACAGTAGCAAAGGCCCTTGCTATGGGTGCAGCAGTAGCTGGAGGAAAGTCCCCAACCTCTACAACGAGATCAGCCCGCAAGAAGTCCTCTACCAAGGCTTCTACCATTAGATACGGTGGTGTATTGACGGCCATTATTCACGAGGCCACCAAGGAAGCAAGGGGAATTGAAGAGATGGTAGCACCCTCCCAGCCACTGCACCGTGAGGAAGGCAGATCTAGTGAATGCACCATTAGTGACAGAGAAGAGCCTGAAGCACCATCCACTCAAGCCGAAGCTAGGGCACAAGGAAAGGTGAAAACTGCCAAGATCCAAAAATAGAAGAAGGAAAAGTTAAGCAAGGAAGAGAAAGCTGAGTTGAAAAGAGCACAAGAAGAGTCCAAGAGAATGGAGGAGGAACGAAGGAGAAAAGAAGAGGAAGAATTTGAAAGGATCAAAGAAGAGCCGAGAAGGAGAGGAAGAGAAGAGCTGAAGATGGAAGCTGAAGAAATGAGGAGGAAGGAAGTTGCGGATTTGGCAAAGGCAACTCACAAGTCCGTGGAAGATACCCATGGAGGGGGAGAGATGAGCCCATTGAGCCCGCATCATGAGGCTGGAGTTGGTGGCAATGTAGAAATAGCCCCAGTGGTTGCAGGAAAGGGCAAGGCCCCATTGCACCCCCTCCTCTTTTCCCTTGTGCCACTCCCAATTGAAACCACACCCACCATGACACAGTAGTCAGGGCCAGTTGTGGACATGGCTCAATTAATGGGAATGATACAACTCCTGGCTAACAAAGTGACAGAGATTTCCCCCGAAGCAGGAACAAAGAGGCTAGCTGCAGCAGCAGATATAGAATCACGGCAAGACCCTAAGCGGCAGAAGCTGGAAGCATCAACCACTACGGCCCCTCTCACGGTGTCACCACAACAGACTACGACGCTTATGTGGCTGAACCCCTCACTCAGTTGAGCAAGGCTAGAGAGGAAAAGAAGGCGGCCTTGGCAGAGCTAGATGTTGAAAAGGAAATCTCGGCAGCTTTGAGGCTCAACGTGTCCAAGCAAGCCGCAGATCATCAAAAAGAGCTTAAGGCCCTAAAAGAGCAGTTGGATGCCAAGACCAAGGAAGCTCAATAGAATGAGGATCATTTGAGACAAAGATTGGAGGAGGAAGAACAAGATGTACTAGCTCATCTAAAGAGTTAGAAAATGTTAATTTAGTAGTATGATGAGCTAATGGAAAGGATCGCTCGCTTGGAGAAGCACCGATAGGAAGAAAGCAAGAGTTGGAAGAGCAACGTCAAGAGCAAGAGGATGCCCTGGCATTCCGACTGTGGTATGAAATAGAGGAGCAAGGAAGACTAGAAAGAGAGATCCAAGTTCTAGAGCAAGAAAGGCAGGATGCCACAGGAAGAAGCACACAGGAGCTGAAAGATGACTTGGAAAACACAAAAAGAGATGTGGAAGCTCTCATGGCTATGGCAATAACAGAAAGAAGACTGCATTTTGCAGAGTTAGAAAGTCCTGAGCAGATTTAGGAAGAACTATCAAAGAGATTTGCAGAGGCACAACTGCAATTTACCATTGCAGAAAAAGGAAGGAAAATAGCAGAAGAGCAACTGAACCGCTGCAATAAGGAGAAGACGCAGATGCTAGACTTAGTGAATGAGCAGCAACAGGTGGTAGTGATGTTGTCTCGAGAAATGGAGGGAAGGAAAAGGATGGAAGAGAAGGCACAGCAATGGGAGCGGCGTAACTTCGAAAGAGTGCGTGGACTAACAAAACGCCTGGCGGCGAGTGAATGCGAAAGAGTGTTCGCAGAATCAAGAGCAGAGGCTACCAAAGTGTGCTCAGACACTCAGAGACAAGTCTTCTTGAGCACGGTGGTGAATGTCACCCAAGTTGAAGGCGAGGACTCAATGGAAAGGATGAAGAGGAAGTTAGAATTTACATCTCGTGCCTTGAGATACGGCCTTCAAGAAAACACCCTTCCAACCGGCACAGGTATTACTGTGGCATAACAATACAGTTACCAACGGCAAGCCGGCCTTTCCCTTGATGAGCTCAGGGAACTAGGGTTTGAAGGACAAGTGCAACAACCACCACTTGAAGACCAGCCAGCGGTAGAGCAAGCCACGAAAGAGGGGCCGGACTTTGAGCAAGAATTCGAGGAAGAACAGTGCAAAGAGCCCAGTCCACCCCTGCCTGAATTGCCAAGAGCTAGAAGGGCACAAATTTCTGGTAGTAGCCCGAAGAAGAAGGCAAGAGCTAGTGGAGCAAGCCTAGAGAAGAGCAAGAGTACAACCATAGCAACTCCCTGAAGAGCTCATGCTGATACACGAGGATCCCCATCCCGTCAAACTGGTCTTAGGAGTTGACTATATGGCGACAGCAAGAGTTTCAGACACGGCCGTTTGAGTTGTCCTTTTCTTATCCACGAGCTTTGGATCATGTTCTACCCTTGGAGACGGTAGCGAGAATCAATAGAATGACTAATGACCTCGCCAACAAATGGATAGATGAGAGAAACATTGTAGTTACCAGATGGAGGCAGGAACCGACATATGATTGGGAAGACAAGGTGAACCGGGTTCCCAATACCGTCCAAGGCTACGAGACGTAGCCGAAGTGGAGAAGGAGGATTTGGGATACCAACTTTGATGCCTGGACTGCTTTCTGCAGCTCATTGCCTGAAGAGCGGAATGACCCCATCTACATGCCTTACCCCCGCAGACATGGAGTCGACCATGACAGGAACCTGCATGGGACCCTTGACTTTCCAAAAATCTACAATGTCAATGCACACGCTTGGTTTTTAGATTGGGGGATATCCTTCCATCCATCAACCGCTTCCTTGAGGATTTCTCCTCATGTCCAGACCCAGCATTTACAATAACCTGTAATTACCTTAGGCTCATTAAGTTCTTGCTTAAGCAAAAGCCTGCAACTGAGGAAGCCCATCTTCCCCCACTCTTTTTTTATATCAACTTAGGCATTGATAGTCGCACCATGACTAGGCTCATGATGAGGGGACCTTACTCCCCTCCTTCTGCACAAAAATCCTAGAGGACATGAGCGATACCCACTTTATGAGGTGTAACCATCCCTTTTTGTCATCACACCTCTGAAGGTAAGAGCTAGCATCAAAGAATATCTACAAAGCTACGCATTTTTTACTAAGTGTTTGAGGCCACCTCATGGACCATCCGAGGATGATAGGAATATAACATAAGAACTCTTTTTGTATTCCAGTCGTAGCCATGATCAATAAGTCATCCAAAAAAAAAGAGAAAACGAAAAAGAGAGAGAGAGAGAGAGAGAGAAGAGAAAAAAGAAAAAGAAAAGAGGCCAGTACCAGGAATGAAAAGAAATAGGGCACTAGAGGACAAAAAGGTGCAAGAAAGAGAAAAGTAAAGGTTTGAGCTCCCCATGAAACATCTGGAGTGCCACATTCACTGTACCTAGGGTTTCCACCTAGCCCCTCCCCACCTCACACTTAGGGCACATCAAAGGCACGACTACCAGACCTGTCACCCTAAGCTCTGCACCGCACCCATGACGATGCATGAACTGGGTCCTCAAGTGTGGGACAACATCGTGGGCTTGCCCAAGGTTCAAGACCCAACTCCCAGTTCCACCACCACATGCACTGCACGCACCACAGAGAGGCAGACACACCCCTTAGGAAGTGCACAACTTTTCCTTGCAGGTTAAGATCGGGCCGTATCAAGGAGAAAGCACATTAACCAATGGATCCGCCCCAATACCATTTTCAATTTCAAGGGCAGATCTTTGTCAAGACACCTTTCCGAAGGGACATAATTCAACACCATTTTCAATTTCAAGGATGAATCCCTCCAACACCATCCTTGACAAGGGCATGTATACAAACTCAAAAGGCCACCCGGCCACCAACACTACCACCTTCCAAGCTACCGCCCATCAGTGCCATGGGATTGGCAGTTGGCTAGGGGGGGTAATGTTTACTGCAACACCAACAAATAGGACAAAAGTGAGAAAATAGAAAAATCCAAGAAGCACAAAAAGGCGTAGGGCATGCATGGAGAAGCCGCCCAGAAGAATAATAAGTTCGGAAAAAATCCAAAAGCATGGGAACAACCGCCAAAAGTCCAAAGCACGGCCGCCGAAGTCTGGAGGAGTTAAAAGCAAGAAAGCGCACCTTTAAATGCAAAGGCACTCTCAAATCCTTGTAAAAGAGTACCAGGCTCCCTTTGTGCAAATTGTAAACTTAGAAGGGCGTTAGGACTAGCTAGGAAGTGAAAGAGTGGAGAAAAAGGGCCTAGGCCATGGCCGGCCATGTAAAAATTGAGGATGATCACCCGTGGGAAGTAGGGCACGTATATAAACTTGAAAAGTGAATGAGAAGCTCATTCTTGTGTGTGGAAAAGCTTTTTCTTCTTCTTCTCTTCTTCTTGCATTCTTGCTTGTGCTTGAGAGAGGGAGTGAGTGAGTGTGAGGGAGTGAGGGAGTGAGTGTGTGAGAGTGAGGGATCGAGGAGAAGAAGCTCCCCATCTCCTCTCTTCATCTTCTTCTCTTCTCTACTCTTCTCTTTCTCGCACGGCTATGGAGTATGGAGCTTGTTGGAGAGGGATTGAGGTTGCTTGAGCTTACCTCAAGGATCGTGGAGCTACCAGCATGCACGGGAGAGGAGAGTACTTGATCGGGCATCAAGGTAAGCTCACTACATCCCATAGGTAGGGAGGCCACATCGGCTATGTGAGAGGTAGCCATGGCCGCTCGGCTTGAAATGCTTAACCAATAAGCGATCTGTAGGTCTCGGAGGTTGAGCTTGAAGCTCCCTTCAGGAGCCCTCAAGCTTCCTCCTCCTCCTAGTGGAGTGTTTGTAGCACTAGGGTCACTAAGACCTCACCCTTGTAGGGATATTTGGCTGCTACATTCAGGGGAATATCTCATGAGGATTTCAACCCGCCATCTAGCCCTTTCAACTCTTTCTTGCTCTTGGATCTCAGTTTGATGGTGTTGATCAGGAAATAATGGATCTATCTCGATGCTCTTTGGCATAAACTGACTAACTGGTCTCCAATTAACCAAAATTCAAAAACTACCACTTATCAGCAGCTCCTAGCAAACACACCACCTATCAAGACCAAAATGGGCCTGACATTGGCTCTAGGGCTCTAGTCACGGGCCTCCTACACTCACCTAAAAAACCCCATGGCCTCGCGGCCAGGAGAGTATAGACATTATGAACTGATTTATCCAAAGAATGCATTTGTAGATACATCTCTAGATTGTAGTCCAACGTGATGTCCTCCCCGACTCTAAGCAAAAGGAGTATCCAAACATATTGGTGACTAGCATCTCGTAACACAAATGAAGGGAGCACCCCCTAGCTTATCACCGTGGCCCCACTATGACTCTCCTACACCCCACACGGATTGGCCCTAGGATGCACCATTTCAACATAAACTACATATGCAACATAGTCATCTCTTTTAATGAAACATTTTGGAAAATAATATAATCCTTACCACATCGATCCCCAAAGGAAATGATAAAACTAGACCTATAGCTTAGGGAACCTCACATTCATCGCGAGTCAACCGTTCAAAATCAAGTGCTATGCATCCAAGAGATAATTCTCTTGATCCATGTATGAGAATGTAGATGCAATGTGAATGACATATGTGCTCAAACACGTAAACTTATAAATCAGTCAATGTGGATGTGCAAAAATGGTCTTTCATGATTTCACTATAACGTATTACTTCGTTGCTAAGGCAACATTGGGATAATCCATGCTATTTCCCTTTTTAAGGCTTAAATCAAACGAATCCTATATGTTGGAATATGCATAGAATCAAAATTCAAATCATACTCAACTCCCATAATTCATTTCCGCTACTATTTAAGATTTTGCATTTGATGTGTAGGTTAAATTGGCATTTTATGTGTATTTCTTCATGTAGAAAACAATAAAGACAAACTTAAACATACAAATGAGGGTAAACCGAGGCTGATCCTCATGCTTTACCCTCGTTATACTTGCACAAAACATGCCTCTAATTTTTCATAAATTTTCAAAACCTATTTCTTTTCTATTTTCTTTGCCTAAAACTGTATTTTTAAGTATTTTTCCTTATTTTCTTTATATAAATTACTTTTTTTTAATTTTCTAATTTGAGAAATTAATTTACACTCTAATCCATCCTCACATTTAATTTTATCCCATATGAACATGATTCGGTTTCCCAAAACCAATAAAAACATAATTTTTTCTCTTAAAATACGCATTTTGAGTTTTAAAAAATTAATAACTCACACACATGGACACAAGTTCTACAGTTTATGCTTCACAACTCTCAAACACGTTGCAACCAAGCCTCAAATAAATTTTCATCGCATATGAATAAGATTTGCACCATGAATTATCAAAAAAGAATCTAAATTTCTATTAAAAAGAGGGTTACCGCCATTTTTCAGGTTTCGAGTTTCAAGAATTGAATGTTCAGCATCAGACCCGCCATTGATCTCCAAACAGTGTTGGTCATCAGTCCTCAGTATCAGCACAATCCAGTTGAAGTGACCATTGGTTTTCATCCCGATCTCTTCCAAAGAATACCCGCATGAACATCCCATTGGAGGAGAGAGAGGGAGGAGAGAGAAATACTAGTTTTTGAACTTCATGACTAAGTCACAATCTCTGAAGCCGAAACAAGCGATGGAAGGCAAAAAATTCGAGGATGCAGCCGATGCAATTAGATTATAGCCTTGTGTTTCAGCCACACCATAGCCCCGCCTCTCCAATCATCACATCGATGTCCAAGGAGGCAATTTTTTAATTGCCTAATAAAAAATGCCCCCCCCCCCAATGCAAAAAGTTTTGGGGGGCCTAAGGCCCAAGGGCTGCAACTCTTCAAATTGTAAGTCACTTTTACATTGCCACTTGAACCTCCGTGCCCGGCCTTTCATATCTTCAACTTTTCTTGCAATCGATTCGTGGTCTGCAAACTACTACCTGACCGTCCTAGAGTCCCACACTACCTAGAACTCATTCCACCTCATTTTTGGCACTTGAAAAAATAATAAAAATCTTAGACCACTGTGAGATCCATCTTTCAAAGTGATTTTAAATATTTTCTTCCATGACAACTTAAAATTATCGAATCTGCTTTTAATGAGCTTCGAGTTCCACCTCAATTAACAAAATTTGGCACAATTTTTGCATTCCTCAAGTCATAAAATCCACTCTCACACCCTTTGGAATGATAGCTTTGGAATTGCATTATCAAGATAATTCATTGCCTTCATGATTTCTCTAAGATATTGTGAAAGGATGTGGATCTAGAGCATGGCAGATTCTATGGCGGATGGAAGATGAAGATCAAACTCATGATGACATAGACAAGTAGAAACAAACTGTTACATAAGTAAATTAGGTTCCAAGTTGGCAGCTTCGACTCATAAACATCTTGTGTAGGACTGACAAAGACAAGACACTTATCCGAAAGTACAAAACATCATGACATTGTATTCATTCCATATGAAAAGTGGTAGTCAAGTACAATGCTTTATAGTTGTTGGATGGGTAGCAGTTTTCCCTCTTTGTGCATATGGGATTCAGTCTGCCTGCATGTCCTAAGCCTAAATTGCCTCATATAAAGAGGCCACAGTGGGTGTGATTGTAAATATCTCAACACCCCTCCTCAATCACAACCAAAAAGTACAAAGTGTGTAGAGGCTTTAGTGAAAGCAACACCTGCAAAGTGTGGGCACACCATAAACATGGCAAAACACCAGAGACTGTCACAGAAAAGGCTAAGTGTGGGTACCACAAACATGATGGACATCTAGAGGTTGTAGCAGGGGCCTCACAGAGGCTATAGTACCGGCTACATGAGGAGTTTACAAGCTTATGTCAGAAGCATTAGGGCTAGGCATTAAAAGGCTAAAAAGGTCTAGTAAAAAGTTGTTGGGTCAAGGACCGTCAAGCCCTTGCAATTTTCAACATTTCTTTTGACATAGATATTCAATTCATTGCAGGTCTTCTTGTCGATGTAGTCTAGCCTGTTCTTTTTTATCTTGTACTTGCTCTTCACTTTGCTTGCAACTTCAGTGTCCACTGTTGTGCTTGCATTGCTCTTTTGGTCCTTTTCTTCATGGTCTTCTTTGCTTGCACTAGTCTTCATGTCCCCCTCAGGCAAAGATATCATTATCTTTGAGGCAACAGAAATGACTGCAAACTTTTGCACTTTCATGTCTTCAAGGTCTTCAAATGGGTACATTGATGGCATTTGGATATAGGCAACTCCATGTCTTCCTGTAGGTAGAGTAACATCTTCTATGTAGTGTAAATGGGCCATAAGATACATGTTACACTTCATGAGAAGCACCCACTTAAAAATCTTCATGTTTAGCATTGGAACTCAACTTCAAATCCTTGACTTTTTGACCAGCAAAAAGAGTTGAAACCTAATGTGTCAAAGGACACAAGAAGGTAGTGTGAAAACACACTATGCTTAGTGCTAACCAGCACTATCTTGATGGTTATGCTTCTTATGTGCCGGCTTGCAAATGCCTTCTAATCTTCCTTGAACTTCTTCCAGATCTTCAACAACCTCCAAGGAATGTAGTGATTTAAAAATTACTGTTGATAACTCCAATGACAAGAAATAGTGAGAAGATGAAGTACGAGAGAAGCTTGAGTTTTGATGTTGGTGCTTGAGGTCTTCCAAAAACACTTCACCAAAAAACCTTCAAAGAACTCCAAGAAGTTATCCTCCTTGATGTAAGGATTTTCTAGAAACTTCCATGCTAGGATGGTTATGGTTTGTTGATGGTTGGCAGGAGAGAGAATTTGAAGGATTTCAAGAGCTTGATGTTGAAGATGGCTATGGAGTTAGGGTTTTAGGAATAGGCCAACTAGTTTTTCAGTCGTAGTAGCACATAGAGTACATCATTTAGCAAGATATTTCATGAGAGGGTAGCTTAGGTATGGAGCTTAAAAAGCCCTATCATCGCAGGACAAATGGCGGCCTCTACTTGCAACACAAACTATACGACTAATAAAAGGCACAATTCTAAATAGCGCAATCAATTTCAACAATGCTAAAGTGGAAGCAGCAATGTTACTGATTGAAGTGCCAAAGAGGAGCACAGGAAGTCCAAGAAGATATGCCTAGAAGAAATCATGAACTGAAATGGCCTCTATGAAGAGATCCAAGGGCTCAAATGAGGCAAGCTCTGGCTATGGCTGCCACAAGGTGCAAGATGAGAATGAAGTTGAAAATGAAGTCATGCACTTATCCTGAGTTGGACTGAGATGAAGAGGAGCTGAGAGGAGTGAAAGGAGAGCTGGGCCATGCTCAGGTGAGTTCTAATACCATGTGAAAGAATGCAGATCTAGAGTATGGCAGATGCTATGGTGGATGGAAGATGAAGATCAAACTCATGATAACATAGACAAGTAGAGACAAACTATTACACAAGTGAATTAGGTTCCAAGATGGCAGCTTGGACTCATAAACACAATCTTGTGTAGGACTGGCAAAGACAAGACACTTATTTGAAAGTACAAAGCATCATGACATTGTATTCATTCCATATGAAAAGTGGTAGTCAAGTACAATGCTTTATAGTTTGCTGGATAAGTAGTAGTTTTCCCTCTTTGTGCATATGGGATTTAGTTTGCTTGTATGTCCTAAGCCTAAACTGCCTCACACAAAGAGGCCACAGTGGGTGTGATTGTAAATATCTCAACACACATCTCACACCCTATGAGAATATCCTTTCATGCTTTTTTGGTGACTTGGATGGCTTGGAGGACTGATGGATATTCTTAGCAATGTTCCTAGGACCAAGCTTCTACTTCCTTATAGTACCCTTAGTTCTAGCCATAGCTCAACAAAATCAACTACAACAAAATGACAAAACAAAATACTTATCAATCACAAAATTGCATCCCAATGTATGAAAAGCAAAAATGTTAGCATCTAATGAAAAGGCCATAAAATCATGTTTCATCCAATAGAAAGCAAAAACCAATCACCAAACATATAAAATATGAAAATAGACCATTGGGAGAAGAAACCTTGCAACCTAATTTGCATTTCACATGACAAGGTTTCAAACCAATTGAAAATTTCCCAAACTACAATGTATTATGCAACAAGAGATAGAAACTGCTGAGTTAGTTGCAATGGAGCTTCTGAGTAGAGATGTAGGTTGAGAGAGAGAAGAGATAGAGACAAAAAGATTTGTAGTACTAAAGAGTATCTCAATAATGTTTTAGATAGGTATATGTACTATGTACAGCCTGGCCCTTACGAGTGGACATAGGCATTGCCCTTTATCCCAACAACCTCCCCCCTAAAGGCAATGTGCCCAAAGGTAGAGGAAAAGAATCAACTAAGTCTAAGTATGTACAAAGTTGAAAAGACTATACCTATCCAATACCCATCATCTGCTAGAAATGGGCAAACCTCTCTACTAGAAGACCCTTCATGAGAAGGTCTATAGGATTATCATCAGTGTGCACCTTGACCAGCTCAATGCTCTTGCTATCAAGTACATCTCTGATGAAATGATACTTCACATGTATGTGTTTTGTCTTTGCATGAAAGACAGGGTTCCATGCTAACATGATAGCACTCTGCTCTGATTATCATAGTGGAGGACAGGGACCTCATTAATCCCAATCTCAACAATGAAACATGATAGCCATAAGGCCTCTTTTCATGCCTCAGTGGTAGCCACATACTCTGCCTCTATAGTAGACAGTACAACAAACTTCTGCAACATGGATATCCAAGAGATAGATCCCCCTATGAAGTTAAATGCATACCCTATAGTGGACTTTATGCAGTCCGCATGTCCAGCATAGTCTCCATTCATAAAGCCAATGGCAGATGCCTTCTACTTACCAAAGCAGATGCACAAATCCTTTGTGCCCTTGAGGTATCTCATAATACCTTTCATTGCTTCCCAATGCTTCTTGCCAGGATTTTCCATGTACTTGCTAACCACTCCCACTGCAAAGGAAATATCAAGACGTGTAGCAACCATAGCATACATCGAACTGCCAACGGCTAAAGCATACGAAATCTTGGCCATTTCAGTCTTCTCATCATCAGATGTAGGGATGTCCTCTACACTAAGTTTCACATATGGAGGCAATGGAACTCCGATTGGTTTCCTCCCTCCAAATTGAAATGCTACAAAATCTTGGATACATACTCTTATTGAGATAGATAGAGTAACCCCTTCAATCTATCTCTAAGTAACTGCATCCCAAGAATGTGATTGGCATCACAAAGATCCTTCATGTCAAAGCTGCCATGAAGACTTTGCTTCAATGGATTCAAGGCATGGGTATCCCTACTAGTAATTAGCATGTCATCAACATACAAAACCAAGATAATCAAGCTACCATCTGTTGCCTTCTTGGTGTACAAGCAGTGATCAACTTGACTTCTCTGAAAGCCCTGAGACTGCATGAAATTATCAAACTTATGATACCATTCCCGTGGGGCCTATTTCAGCCCATACAAACTCTGTTTCAGTTTACAGACCATCGTCTCTTTGCCTTTAGCAACAAAACCCTTAGACTGCTGCATATATATGTCCTCATGCAGATCACCATGTAAGAATATAGTCTTTATATCCATCTATATGAGCTCCATATCTTCACCTGCAACCAAGCCCAAAATGGTTCTTAGAGTAGTCATCTTGACTACGAGAGAGAAGACCTCATCAAAGTCAATTCCATGTTTTTGCTTGTACCCCTTTGCAACCAACCGTGCTTTATACTTTGGCAAAGAACTAGAAGTGACCTTCATCTTGTAAACCCACTTGCATGGAAGAGTTTTTTGCCCTTTAGGCAACTGCACCAAGTCCCAAGTAGCATTCTTTTCAAGAGATTCCATCTCTGATAGCATGGCCTTGAACCACTTCTTGTTGTCTAGTCTAGTCATTACTTCCTTGAAGCATGACATTTCACCACAATCAGTAACCATGACATAATCTACAACATACTGCGCACCTGGAACAAACCTATTAGGTGGCCTTGATGGTCGGGTTGACCTATGGAGTGAAGGCATAGCATTTGCAGGCTCACAATGTGGGAACTCCAACAATCACAATGTGTGATCGGCCTTCCCTTTATTCATCTGTCACTAAAAGAATAAAGAATAAAGTGACGGTGATGGGCACCCATCGCCTATAGTGTGCAAGTGTGGATAATGTTAGTGTAGTAATACATTGGCGGCTAGGTAGAGGCATCTTTACCCCCAACGACCTCCCACTTAAGGGTGAATTTGCCCCAGTGAGGAGTGAAAAAGAAAAAGAAAAGACAGTTGAACATGTACACATGTACAACAGGATGAGGAAAGATGTCATCTCATCCCATACCCATCAATCTCTTGAGGAAGCCAAAGCACTCCATAGAGAGGCTTTTGGTGAGCAGATCTGCAAGATTCTTGTCAGCTAAGATCAACAGACTTGTCCTCAACAACCCCACATATGAAGTGATACCTCACCTCAATGTGTTTTGTCTTTGTATGGAAGACTGGATTCTTGGCTAATTGAATAGCACTCATAGAATCCAAATGCACTATAGGGATAACATCAATACCAAGTTCATGAACTGAACAACCTAACCATATAGCCTTCTTGCAAGCCTCAGTGGCTACAACATACTCGGCCTCAGTGGTGGAAAGAGCCGTATACTTTTGCACCTTGGACATCCAAGAGACATCACCTCTAGCATAGGTGAACACATAGCCAGAACTGGACTTCCTACTATCTTCATGTCCTGCAAATTAGAGTCAGTGTACCCTACAACTCCTCTATCCTAGCTACCATAGCATATGCACATATCTATTGTGTCCTTCAAGTACCTCATGATACCCTTCACGGCATCCCAATGCTTCTTGTCATGTGTAGCCATATAGCGTGCCACAACACCAACTGCAAAGGCAATATCTGGATGAGTGGCTATCATGGCATACATAAGACTGCCCACTGCGGATGCATGGGGAATCTTGGCCATCTTGGCCCTCTGCTCATCTGTCTGTAGACAATCGGCCTTTAATAACTTCACATAAGAAGGCACTGGATAGCCAATAGGTTTCATGTCCTACATACGGAAGCACTCAAGGACTCTATGAATGCACTCCCTCTGTGACAAGTAGAGGAGTCCTTGATGCATGTCGCCTTAATGTGCATACCAAGTACATGAGAGGCCTGTGTCCCAGATCCTTCATCTCAAAGCTCTTCTTGAGCTAAGCCTTAAGAGGATGTAGCTTATCATGAGCTTTTCCTGCTAATAGCATGTCACCCACATAGAGGATAAAAATAAGCAAAGATCCATCACGAGATTTCTTTGTGTACAAGCATGGATCCATAGCACTACAGCTGTAGCCTTGTGACTACATAAAAGCGTTGAACTTATGGTACCATTCCCTAGGTGCCTGCTTCAAGCCATAAAGACTTTTCTTCAACCTGCACACTAGGTGCTCCTTGCCAGTCTCTGCAAGCCCTTAGGCTACTCCATGTAAATCTCATCATGCAAATCCCCATGTAAAAATGCCATCTTGACATCCTTTTGATACAAGTCCAAGTCAAGCTGTGTGACTAAGGCCAAAACCAAGTGAAGGGTGGTGGCCATCTTAACCACATGAGAAAAAACGTCATCAAAGTCAACTCCATGCTCCTGTTTAAAACCCTTAGCAACAAGTCTTACCTTATAGGCTAGCTTGGGGTGTCCAGAGGTACTCTTCAACTTGTATACCCATTTGCATGGCAGACTCTTCTTGCCACTAGGCAAGGAAACCAAATTCGAAGTCATATTCTTATGCAAGGAGTCTATCTCAGACTGCATAGCCCTCTCCCAGGAGTGATTGCCACCCCTGCGCATAGCCTCATCATAGTGAGAGGCTCTCCTGCATCTGTAACCAAGACATAGTGCATGGAGGGCTCAAATCTGTCAAGTGGGCATTTATCTCTAGTAGAATGCCGCACTGCAAGCTCTGATGCTTGCCCAACATTCTGTCCAATACCCTGGCCATGAGCATCTGCTGTTGCTGTAGGCTGTCCAGCTAGATGTACAGGAGCACGTGGCTCCTCCTGAAATATAACCCTGCATATCTCCACGACTCTCTTAGGCTGCCTATACATATTGTCTTCATGGAAGACTACATCATGGTGGCTGCGAATAACTTTCTACACCTGTAGATCCCATAGACGGTAACCCATCTCTTTTGCAATACCCCTCTCATCACATAACTGCTCAAAAGCATGTGATACATATTTACCTCCATTATTTGTCCTGAGGCATTTTAGCCTATGCCCAGACTGGTTTTCTGCCAAAGCAAGCATTCTCTAAAAAAATACCAAGACATCGGACTTCTACTTTATGGGATAAGCCCATACCTTACATGAAAAATCATCTATGAAGGTAAAAAATACTTCACACCACCCATAAATTGATAGGGCATGGGTCCACAGACATCAAAATGAATCAAAGCCAAGGGCTCACTCATGCGTGACATACCAAACTTCTTAGTGTAGACCTAGTCTGCTACTTTCCATAAAGACAATGATCACAAGAATCAAAATGAGAATAGTTAAGGGGCGGTAAGTAATGCAAACCAGAAAGCATTTCCATTCCCTTAAGAGACATGTGCCCCAAATGGGCATGCCAAAGAGATACATGAGGTAAATACCCCACAGACAAAGCATGATCAACTGTAGATCCAGAAACAACTAAGGAATAGAGGCTGCCAGCCTTGGCACCTCTCGCAAGCACAAGCCTGTCACGAGTAATCTTCCATGTAGAGTCTCCAAAAGATACATGATATCATGTGTCATCAAGCTATCTAGCAGACATGAGACTACATGTCAATGTAGATATATGATGTACATCATGCATAACAAAACTGCTGTCAGAAGGAAACTGCAACCTAACATCACCAATGTCGACAATCTCAAGAGACATGTCATCACCCAAGCACACAGAACCCGAAACAAAATGGTATTAATGGAACCACTCTCGGCAAGGTGTCACATGAAAGGACATGCCTGAGTCCAAGAGCCAACATTGTGCATACATAGAGTGTATCTCTGTCATCTACACAGTACTACATGAAGCTTCTGCAAGGATATAATCCCCATCATTATCCTCGAGGTACATAACATTGATCTCTTCAATTTTAACACTTGACTTAGCAGGTACTATGCTATGATCAAAAGACTTTTCATGCACTTTCTCTTTCCCCTTGTCTTTACGCCTTTCATTGCACAATTCATGACATTGTGGTCTTATGTGGCCTTTCTTCCCACAATGATGACAAGTCAGATTTTCATTTCTCCCATGGGGCTTACTGCATGACTTGCCACGCGACTTGGATCAAGATTTCTACAAATCCCGTCCACGGCCATTACCATGGTCATTCTTTGCATTTCCATCATGTCGGCCTCTAACTATCAAAGCACGAGACGCATGAGACACATGAGAGGCATCCAAATTCTTATGGTTTATCTCTTCCTACAGAAGAGAGCTCTCAACATCAGATAGCTTTAGAGTAGTGGCAGAAGCACATAAGGCAGTGTGGAATACATCCCTAGACTCATTAAGAGCTCCAAGCAAGAACAACAAAGTGACATTCTCTTTGAAATCAATGCCCTGTGAAGCCAATTTCTTAAGAATAGCATGAAACTGGCTCAAATGAGCTGACATGGTCACATTCTCTTTCATGCGAAGATCCATAAATTGTTTCAGCCAATACATTTGACTTGCAGGACTTTGCTTATGATAGAGTTTCTTGATCTTATCCCAAAGCTGCCAAGCACTCTGTGCTTCCTCAACCACATTGCAATGCACTTGTTCAGTGAGAGACAAGATAAGGGTGGACTTGCATAACTCATCAAGCTCCATCCATTCGTCATTAGTCATAGTTTTAGGTTGCTCTCCACTCAACCTTAGTGGCTTTATTTACGATTTATGCACCAATACCTGCCAGACTTGGCTCTTCCAATAGGCATAATTCATACCATCAAGCTTAGTGATGTTGAAGATAGCACTGTCAATGGAAGAAGATGCCATACTGCAAGCTAAAACTATGTAGATAATTAAAAACTGATTGCTGTAAACTGCAGAAAATGATTAAAAAACCATGAAAACCAAGGAAAAATGGTGAGAAACAAGTATATGCTTTCACCAAGTACCATCAAAAGTATATCAAATCAGGATGATTCAGCATGAAAAATACATTATCGTCCGGAGATATATGCTTGATGTAATTTATGACAACGATGTACAAGGAGAGCTGATAGTAGGCAAAACACAATATTCAAAGTTGTAATATTTCCACACAATTAAAAGCTAGTTGGTTAGTTCAAAAGTTAGTTAGTCAATTAATAAGTTAGTAAGATTACTAACTAAAGACTAGCTAAAGTAAAAACTAACTAACATTAATAACTAACAATTTTTATTTAATTAAAAATAAATAAATAAATAAAAATGAGAGTCGTAATCCGACATTTTTCTCGGATTGACAAGAACTATAGCCACCCTTCACGGAAGTTACAATGTGAACAAGATTTATGAGCCATATTAATGGCTAGTGTCAATGTGTGTAGTATGGATGGTCTAAAAATATTAGATTTTTGGACAAAACTAGCATATTTTAGATCTTTTAGATATTATTTATTGTAAATATTCTAAAGAGATATGTAAATTTCTAGAACTAGATGTCATGAGAAAAAAAACAAGTGATTTTTTAGCTAGTTTTGGAGATTTAATTTAAAACAAGAGAAATTTACGAAATCATGAGCGTCACAATTGCAGTTTGCAAGCAGTAGATAGCACTTCAAACAACATGGAGAAAAAGGAGTGATCTGAAAGCTTTCTAAACAAATGTCTTGGAGTTTTACCCCCCTTTTGGAGCCAATGGAACCATCAGATTTATGATTTGAGTATCGGATCACTGATTTTTCCAAGATCCCCTCCACAAAGAGCTCTTCTTCTCAGTAGAGGCATGGGGAGGCACAAGGAAGCATAAGGAGACCCTGAGAGGCTGCAAGAGAGATGTAGAGAGAGTGAGACAGAAGGATAACCCTCCAAGAGGGTGCGAGAAGGAGCTCTGAGAGAGAGAGAGAGAGAGAGAGAGAGGAATTACCCCAAGAGGCTGCAAGGGAGAGAGTTAGCTCAATTCCCTTGTCTCGGTCTTCTACTAAGCCATCTTCTCTTACGCTCTCCTCTCTCAAATCTATTCTATCTTCTTTGTCTCTCGAATCTGCTTGTGGACGATGGCTCCCAAGCAAAGAATATCGTGTACGGGCAGCAACCCTACAACCAGCAATGAAGCTTCGGGCGAAGGCATCATTGTCAATCCAACTATGATACCAATCGTAAGTAATGTATTTCCAAATTGATAGATGCTTGCTTTGATTCTCGCATGAGATACGTTAGGCCTGTACTTTGTTGTGCTAGAATAGGTTATTGAAAAGGATAAATTCAGCGTAAATATTCAAAAGATGGAGCTTGCAAAGTGCAAGTATCAAGAAAAGTAAATTGCATCTAGATGATATGCAACAAATTCGTACGTAGCATAAATAGCATATAAAATTCCAATGTATTGTTGACTCCCTCTTCTTGTATATAATAGATATGTTTTTCACCACACTGAAGGTATGTTGTAGTTTGCACGATTGACGGGTTGCATGGAACTAATCTAGCCTAAAGTCAATTCATCCTAGCAACTCTAGATCTTTGCCCAAGCTCTTGTTAACAGCATGAAATGATAGCTCATATTTAATAAATTGTGATCTTGATTATGTGCGTATTTAGTACAAGCAATGACCATAAGGATTAAAACTAAGACATCTTTAGATCCATCAGATAACTATGACTTTCGCCAATCTAATTTAGGGTTGGGGTATCGATCAATGTAAGTGACCTATAGAACTTACGTCGTGTACAGTATTTGAACCCTTAACATATGCCTTAGCCGAAGAAAGGAAGTGTTAAGTAAATTTTACATAGAATCTCTCTTTGATCCCAAGGGGAAGAGCAAATGTACGATGGAAATGTTATATCGTCTATTCTTGCATTGTTTGGAAAAAATGCAATTGGTTTTGTTGGTTGACCGAACAACACCCTAAATGCTTTTGCATTCAACTGTTTGTTGCATTGTGGTTTGGATGATTATTCCAAGTGCTTGTGATTTATTGTAAATGCATGGCAAGGGTGTGTGATGACAAGTTGCCATGGGAGTAAAGGAATGTTTTCTTGGAAAATGATATTAGGATTGAATGCCTTGATTGTGCTTGATTCTTAATTGGATTAATTAAGCAAGGATATTTTCCACAGGTGGATCACCTCCATGATCGCACCATGGATTAACCCGAGAAGGGCACTACTCAATTCATGGGCTGAAGGTTGAGTGGTGAAAAGGCCAAACCACGGGAATGATGTTTCACTCCTAGATAGCTTGCGGGTCAGGTGGAGCTCCGAACACCCCTTGCTAAGTCTGGAATGGAGTTGAAAACCTATGTGGCCCCAATATCAATGGTGTTGGAGATCCTATTCTAGATAAAGGATGAAATTTGTGGTGCCATGTGATTTGGACCACTTACTTCTGTTAGACAAAAGGGATACATAATTTCTCCTATATGGACGGGAGGCAAAGATTAACGTGAAGATAAGTTAAGGAACTTGTTTGTCAAAGGATTGTTTGCTCTGTATTTGTGTTTGTGATGTAAATTACGCAAACGAACCGCATTCCCTAAAAGGCCTAATTAAGAAAGCTGATTTTAAATGTCACGCATAAATGTGATAGGACCTAATTAGATAACTAAAGAACGCCTACTGAGGGAAGCGGGTGGGCGGAATCCCCGACGAGTCTGTCTTACCAGGGTGGTCCCAGAGAACTGGGAGGCTTCTCACAAAGTTTTACCGTCATTTAACCCTTAGGTATTGTTAAGTTAGAACCTGATTCATGCTTTTTTAGGGGACCAAAATGGGACTATGCCCTATGGACAAAGAGGTTGAGCAGTGCATCCCTCTCGTTTTCTATTCTCTTTGAACCAAGTGCGGCATGGGTCTACTTTAGTTTGGGTATCTTTGCGTAAAGTAGGATGTCCAAGACCTGACGCTAGAATGCTATCAAGAGACCTTGACCACCAAGAACCCAGATTTCAGGTGGATCCTAGTGGGCTCGGCCACGAACATTCCATTGCGAGGTGGACTCAAGAAACCCTAGGTGACAAACACTGAAACATTCCATGGGAGTGCCCGACAGCAACACTTAGATTTGTTTCTTGATGGACTACTAAAACATGCTTGGACACAGTTGATAGGTGGGCACGTTACAATTGGTATGAGAGCAAAACTTCGTGATGATACGTAATTGCTTAATGTATGGTTCGTAGACATATCCTAAACAGAATAACCTAAGTGGTATGGCTTGATTGTTAGGCACCTTCTGCACCTATGAATGCTAACATGCAAGAGAAGAAACTCCTTCTCAAGAAGATTAAGGCACCTCAAGTTTGATGGAAGAGGAATAGACGTCGCAGCAGAGGTGGAGATATGGATTGAGTCAATGGAAGATTATTTCGCTGCTTTGGGAACTGCTTCTACCAATCAAGAAATGATAGCCAAACGTAAGTTAAGCAATGGTGCAAAGACCAAGATGTTTCTACAACTGCTGTCATCGGGCTCAGCTGAAAGATGCTATATGCTGACGACACCTTCCGCCAACCTACAAATCTTTGAGGATGAATGATTTCTTTAAGCTAAAGCAGCTAGAATTAACCCTGAAAGCTTACTACTCAAAGTTTGTAACCCTACTAAATACGCACCACCTATGGATATTGCGTGGCAAGTATCCAAGTTTTACCATGGCCTGAATACTCCTCTGAACCACCGTCGTGAAGCAATGCATCCAATAGACTTGCAAGATGCATTACTTCGAGTGAAGCCAATCATCCAAGAACATAAATCGAGAAATTGTGACAAAGATGATTCCCGAGATTAGGACAAGAGATGCCACATGTGCGGAGAGATAGGGCACATGATGTCCCAACTATCAATGCTTCCACTGCAATGAGCCAGGGCACATCCAAGTAGATTGCCTTGATGCAGAAGATATTGAGCCTCCAAGAAAACGAAGCTACACAAGTGCAGTCTTTGGATATATAGAGGAGTTAGATGAAGACGAAGACCTAGAACCCACTACACCTCTTCAGGATGATTAGAAATCCTAGAAATTTTATTGACATGTAATACAACTTGTATTGGAATAAACCTTACTCTTGTATAACCCGAGTAATATGAGTTGCATCAATTTTGAGCCTAGAACTTACAAGTGATCAGAGATACTTTAGAAAGAATGACAGTTAAAAATTGCAGTGAATTTCTCCTAAGTTGTTTCTTCTTGATTAATATAGATTGGGTCTTGCCAGAACGTTGAAGCTTGGGAGTATTCTTTTGTATTACAAGCAAAGCCGATTGTCCATGGATCTCAGTCCAGATCTAAAAGGAGGACAATTTGGAAACACAATTTCTGAAATAAAAGACCACTTTGGTCTGCTAAAAGGATCCTAGGGCAATTTGGTCTAAAGAAGAAAATCTTGCCAAAGACAACCAAGAATCTTATGACCCCAAGTGAAAAAGCTCCTCATTGTTTCTGTTGCAAGGAACTAGGCCATTTCAAAAGGGAATGTCCAAAGTACCCTAGACACCGATGCTCCTAGTGCTATAACATTGGACATATCCACGTCAATTGTCCCAACAAGACTCAAAGAGAACTTGAACTTACAAGAAATGAAGTTTTACAAGCTTCACATCTAGATTGATAGTGATCCAAAACCTACCATAAAATTATTGGGTATTTAGAAAAAACTTAGAACATATTCAAGAGATGTAACTACAATAAATTTTCTCTTGTAACCCAGACTCGGATATATCAAATACAATAAGTTGTTGTTTTAAAGACCGCATGCTTATGAGTGATCAGAATGTCGCAACGAATGCGTGATGGGTCTTATCCCACAAGTTCCAGAATGAAACCCCCAGTTTCTCTTGAGATGAGGACATCTCTATTTCTCTAAGGGGAGGAGGATGTAATATTTCCGCACAATTAAAAGCTAGTTGGTTAGTTCAAAAGTTAGTTAGTCAATTAATAAGTTAGTAAGATTACTAACTAAAGACTAGCTAAAGTAAAAACTAACTAACGTTAATAACTAACAATTTTTATTTAATTAAAATAAATAAATAAATAAAACCAAGAGTCGTAATCTGACATTTTTCTCGGATTGACAAGGATCATAGCCACCCTTCACAAAAGTTACAATGTGAACGAGAGTTATGAGCCATATTAATCACTAGTGTCAATATGTATAGTATGGATGGTCTAAAAATATTAGATTTTTGGGCAAAACTAGCATATTTTAGATATTTTAGATATTACTTATTGTAAATATCCTAAAGAAATATGGAAATTTCTAGAACTGGATGTCATGAGAAAAAAAACAAGTTATTTTTTAGCTAGTTTTTGGAGATTTAATTAAAAAAAGAGAAATTTACAAAATCATGAGCGTCGCGATCATAGTTTGCAGGCAATAGACAACACTTCGAGCAGGGAGAAAAAGAAGAAGTGATTTGAAAGCTTTCTAAGCAAGTGTCTTGGGGTTTTTTTCCCTTTTGGAGCCAATGGAACTATCAGATTTATGATTTGAGCATCAAATCACTGATTTTTCCAAGATTCCCTCCACAAAGAGCTCTTCTTCTCAGCCGCAACCCTTCTTCTCTAATTCACTATAAATAAGAGGCATGGGGAGGCACAAGGAAGCATAAGGAGACCCCGAGAGGCTGCAAGAGAGAGGTAGAGAGAGTAAGATAGAGAGGTGGAGATCCTACTCTAGATAAAGGATGAAATTTGTAGTGCCATGTGATTTGGACTAGTTACTTCTGTTGGACAAAAGGGATACATAATTTCTCCTATATGGGCGGGAGGCAAAGATTAACGTGAAGATAAGTTAAGGAACTTGTTTGTCAAAGGATTTCTTGCTCTATATTCATGTTTATGCCATAAATTATGCAAACAAATCCCGTTTTCTAAAAGGCCTAATTAAGGAAGATGATTTTAAATGTCACACATAAATGTGATAGGACCTAATTAGATAACTAAAGAATGCCTACTGAGGGAAGCGGGTGGGTGGAATCCCCGACAAGTCTATCTTATGGCAGGGTGGTCCCAGAGAATTGGGAGGCTTCTCACAAAGTTTTACCATCGTTCCACCTTTAGGTATTGTTAAGTTAGAACCTGATTCATGCCGTTTTAGGGGACCGGAATGGGACTATGCCCTACAGGCAGAGAGGTTGAGCGGCGCATCCCTCTCTTTTTCCATTCTCTTTGAACCAAGTGTAGCATGGGTCTACTTTAGTTTGGGTATCTTTGCGTAAAGTAGGATGTCCAAGACCCGACACTAGAATGTTGTCAGGAGACCTTGACCACCAGGAACCCATATTTCAAGTCGATCCTAGTGGGTTCCGGCCGCGAATGTTCCGTTGCAAGGTGGACTCGGGAAACCCTAGGTGACAAACCCCGAAACATTACATGGGAGTGCCGGGTAGCGACACTTAAATTCATTTCTCGATGGACCGCTAAAACATGCTTGGACAATCGATAGGCGGGCATGTTACAAAAGTCAATCACTGACTATGAATGCAAAACCAACATCAAGCGGGCATCAACAAGCATGTAACTGTCAAATTGACATGGGCCAACACCCAAGCATGTCAGACAAAGTCTGTTAGTAAAGTTGGTACACCCCCCATTTAACAGGGAAAAATATACATACCACTGCCAAGATGTGACACAAGTCGGTGTCTGCTCAGTGAATACAAAGCCGAATCAGCCCAAGTACATCTACACGAACCAAGGCATATCAACCATACATCATCCACAAGGAGATCCTGGTCTTAAAGATCCAAAAGCTCAATATGCATAACCCGCACTGCTCAATGTCTTATAAACATACAAAGACGTGCCCATTAGCACAAAAGTCGTAAGTGTCAAGCAAATAAGCTCAAACAAAGCATGCAAGAGCACCAATGATGGAGTATCCAAGATCATACATTAGTAAGACATCCAGAGCATACGAGCGGTCAAGTATCCAATGATAGCATCCAATGTCATGAAGACAATCCCAATCAATCTATGACAAGCCAAAGCAAGACCAAAATAAGCTCCAGAATATCCAAAGTCAAGCCCAAATGAAGCTCCAGTAGCATTCAAGTTCAAACAATGTAACTAGCATGTGTAGGTAACATAAGCATCAAGCATGTACCAACGGATCATACATAGACCATAGGTATAACCTTTGTCACAAAGCATGCCAGTGTAGACCAATGTGGCAACTAGGCAAAGGCACCTTTACCTCCAACAATACCTTGCTAGTCATTTCCAACACCATTCCCTACATTTTCAGGGTCATTTATAGCAAGTATACATTGATGTCCACTAGGCACAAATGAGTGTCTAAAAGGTACATCCTCCTTGAAAACAACCCCCTGACTTCCTTAGTCAATTCAGGTTGCTTATTCTTGCAATCTTCACGAAAGATGACATCATTACTACGTACTATCTTTCTTTTCTCCGGATCCCAAAGTCTATACCCCATCTCACCCTCGTCACCCTATCCTAGGAATATGCATTTACATGACTTTGGTTCTAGTTTGCTACGTTCTTCTTTCGATATATGCACAAAATCCTCATAGCCAAACACTCGCAAATGAGCATAAGAAGGTGGCTTGCCTGACCACTCTTCTGGAGAGACTCTCCCCCCCAAAGACCTATTTGGTGACCTATCAATCAGATGAACAGCTATCATAACAGCCTCTACCCCAAAAGCCATGGGGTAATGTAGCATGAGACAGCATCGTATGAACCTTATCCTGTATGGTCCGATTCATGTTCTCCGCAACTCCATTCTGGGGTGGATTATGAGGGGCAGTGAGCTCCCTCTTTATTCCCTTACTACTATCACAAAATGCCTAAAAGGCCTTGGAGATGTACTCCCTACCATTGTCACAGCAAAGACACTTAAGTATCTTATCAGTCTGATTCTCTACCAATGCCAAGATTTTTTTAAACCTATCAAGCACTTTGTCCTTGCTAAGAATAGGGTAAACCCATACCTTCCGTGTAGCATCATCAACAAATGTGACAAAGTATTTATTTCCTCCTACAGATAACCATGGCATCTGACATACATCGGAATGTGCTAACTCTAGAGGCAAAGATTTCAATGAAATAGACTTTTTATGAGATGTCTGTGCATGCTTACCATAAACACAATGATCATAGTGCTCAAAAATCAGCATAACACGAAGACAAGGCAAGTAACCCAAACGAGAAAGTACTTTCATTCCTGTTTGACTCATGTGTCCCAACCAGCCATGCCACAAGGAAACACGGCTACTCGGACATGGCAACAACATGGTCACGCACACTAGATACATGGAGAGGATACAAAATATCGCTCTTTGAGCCTCTGGCAATAATCTTAGATCCTCTGCATATCTTTTATTTCCCATCGCCAAAAGTGGTATGAAATCCATCATCATCTAGCTATCCAATACTAATCAAGCTCTTCTTGAGCTATGGTATATGCCTTACATTCTGAAGAGTGAAGATAGATCCATGATGAAACTACAGTTGCACACTGCCAATGCCTGCAATGTCACGTGCATAATTGTACACCATGTTGACCTCCTATATAGTCTATAAACCACTCAGGGTAAGGGGTAACATGAAAAGAGGCACTTGAATCCAAAATCCAAGTATGCATATCATCATTCATATCAGCTATCAAAGCATGTGCACTGAAACATGAAGAGACAAAGAGTACACCATTCCCACTATCACTCTCATGGCTAACTACATTCACCTCTTTGATCTTTACACTAATCTTCTTAGCAGGCTGACTCTCTTTCTTCTCTTCCTTGCTATTATCTACCTTTTTGCCCTTCCCTATCTCTTTCTTCCATTCATGGCAGTCACATTTGAAGTGACCCTTCTTGCTACAGTGATGGCATTCAACATCCTTATTGCTTGCTATCAGATTTTCCTTTCTACTATGATCTGCCTCTAGTATGCAAAGCACTAGAAGACTTAGTGGGTGCATTGTTCTACCGATTCATTTCTTCCATGAATAGAGCACTCTCTACATCAACATACAAAAGCATAGCATTAGAATTGCTCATAGCAGTCCTGAAGGTATCCCAGCTCTCTGGCAGAGTGCAAAGCAAGAACGTAGCTTTGAACTCATCATCAATATTGAACTTCAAAGCGGCAAGTTGGCTGAAAATGGAGTTAAACTCACTAAGGTGAGTAGACATTGCAATACCCTCTTTCATACTCAAATCCACGAGTTTCTTCAGCCAGTAGACTTTGCTTGCAGCACTCTTCTGGGCATACAATTTTTCCAGACACTTCTAAATGTCATAAGAAGAATCCAACCCTTCAATGTTAAACAACAAGACATCAGAAATCAATAGCTCAACAATGGTCGAGCGTGCAAGCGCATTCAGCTCATCCTAGTCATCCTACTCTACATCGGCTGGCTTTCTTCCCTTTACTTTAATAGGCTTTGCTTGCTTCTTTTGCAACAAGATATTATAGCATTGCTTTTGCCAAACTGCAAAGTTGTGTGCTCCTTCAAGCTTCTTGATATGCATAAGATCATTGTCACTGCTGCTAGCCATGATTCATAGCCAAATAATTGTATGATAGTAAATGACAGCTAAAGCCAAGCAATGGAAGCTCCAAAATCCACTCAGTAGTATGTTAGGAATACCCCCAAGTATGTAGCAGCAAGAACATACATCAATTCATTGCCCAAAATTCCTCAAAAGCATTCAATGATAGTAAACATACCAATTTCCTAACAAAAACAGAGTACAGTCCTGAAATTCCTAACAATACAAGTGGCTGTCCTGCAATTCAAGAGTGCACTCCTCACATTCAGGAAAAATCTTTCTTGAAAATTCAAAACTGAAATAACCTCTCAAACTACTCCAAAGATCATGCAAAGCTACTCACAACATCACCATAATGTTCTTGCATAGAAACATATCAAATTTCCTGGCAGTGAGGTATGTTGTCCTGAATATGCATGAAACTGTCCTGAATGTACAGTAGTAGACCTATAGGTAAAGCTAATCCAAAAATGAGCTTTAATCACTGCTCAAATGCATTTCGGAATCAAATCCAAGCATGTAACATCAATCATAAGCATAAATACATGGTTTAGAGTGCCCGAGACTAAGTCTAGAAGCAAGACATAATGCATATGCAGTCAAAATGTCATTCAACCCTATTATTCCAATAGCCAGAGAAAGAGGGACACAAGATGTGAGAACTTCAACAGTCATAATGTATGACCAGCCTTCCCTTTATTCAAATGTCACTGAAAGAATAAAGAATGAAGTAACATTGATGGGCACCCACCACCTACAATATACAAGTGTATGGGTACTCTGTCAATGTAGTAAGACACAGGCAACTAGGCACAAGTACCTTTACCCCGAACAACCTCCCACTTAAAGACAAATGTGCCCCTAGTGAGAAGAGAATAAGAAAAAACTGGCAATGTACAAATGTACATAAGTACAATAGGATGGGAAAAGGCGTTATCTCATCCAATGCCCATCAACTTTCTAAGAAACGTTAAATGCTCTAGAGAGACTTTTCCTGAGAAAATCTACAGGATTTTGATCACTTGAGATCTTGACAAGGTCAATACACTTGTCCTCAACGATCTCTCTGATGAAGTGGTAACGCATCTCGATGTGTTTTGTCTTCACATGGAAGACCAGATTCTTGGCTAACTAGATAGCACTCATAGATTCCAAATGCAGTGTAGGGACCACATCATTAATACCAAGGTTTACCACCATATGGCCTAACTAGAGAGCTTCCTTGCAAGCCTCAATGGGTGGCTACAACATACTAGGTAGTAGAGAGGCCATGCATTTCTTCACCCTAGAGATCTAAGAAATAACATCTCCAGCAAATGTGAAGATATAGCCAAAGGTAGACTTTCTAGTGTCTATATGTCTTGCATAATTAGAGTCACTGTACCCCATGACTCCTACATCTTGGCCACCATAACATATGCATATAGCTGTTATGCCCTTCAGATACCTCATGATACCCTTGATAGCATCCCAATGCCATCTGCCAAGTGTAGCCATATAGCGTGCTACAACTCCCACTCCAAATGCTATGTCAAGACAAGTGGCTATCATGGCATACATCAAACTATCCCCCACGACAGATGCATAAGGGATCTTGGCCATCTCGGCCTTCTACTCATCGGCTTGACTTACCTTCATTTGAGAAGGTAGAAGATAGCCAATATGCTTACCATCCTGCATATGAAACTACTCAAGGACTTTTCGGATATACTCATATGATAGATAAATAAGCCCCTTAGAGTGATCATGCATGATGTACATCCAAGAATACGCGAGGCATGTCCTATGTCCTTCATCTCAAAGCTCTTCTTGAGCTAAGTTTTCAAGGCATCCAACTCATCATGAGCTCTCCCATCAATAAGCGTATTATCCACATAGAGTACCAAAATCATAAGGCTGCCATCATGAGCCTTCCTCGTATATAAATATAGATCCATTATGGCTATATATCTATGAATGCATAAAAGCATCAAACTTGTGGTACCATTCCCTAGGTGCTTGCTTAAGGCCATATAGGCTCTTTCTCAACTTGCACACTAGGTGTTCTTTGCCTTTTTCTTCAAAGCCCTTAAAATGCTACATATAGATGTCATCATGCAAGTCCCCATGTAAAAAAGCCATATTTACATCCATATGATAAAGGTCCAAATCGAGCTAGGTAACCAATGTTAGTACAAGTGTAGGGTTATCATTTTGACCATAGGAGAAAAGACTTCATCGAAATCAACTCCATATTCTTGCTTGAAACCCTTAGCTACCAATTTGGAGTTATAAGCGGGCTTAGAGTATCTAAGATACTTTTTAGCTTGTATACTCACTTGCATGGCAATGCCTTCTTGATATTAGGAAAAGGAACCCAATCCCACACATAGCCATGTTCCATGAATGACTATCATCTCTGTGCATGGTCTCATCATAAGAGAGAGGCTCACCTACATATGTCACTATAAAATAATCCATGAAGGGCATAAAGTGCTCAGGCGGATATCTAGCTCTAGTAGAGTGTCTCAAAGCAGGCTGATCTTGCACAACAAGTGGGGATCTGGGCCACTAGAGCATCAATTGCTATCGGCTATCTAGCTGGCTATACAAGAGTAGGAGGCTCCTCCGAAAAGATCACCCTCCGTACCTCAATCACATGCTTAAGATGCTTATGCATTCTTTTCTCATGGGAAACGATATCATGGCTACAAATAACCTTGCGAGCCTGCGGATCCCATGGGTGTGATAGCCCATCTCACTTGCATCCCCATAACCAAGAAATATACATTTCACAGACTTAGGATCCAACTTATTACACTTGTCTTTGGGAACATGGCAAAATGCCTCACAACCAAAGATGCACACATGTGCATAGGATGGAGGTTTTCCATGCCATATCTCCTATGTAACTTGGCAATCTATAGTAGTGCAAGGGGATCTGTTAATCAAGTGTATAGTAGTAGTAATTGCCTCAACCTAAAAGTGCTGGGGTAAGCCTTCTTGGCTAAGCATACTACAAACTCTCTCCTAAATCGTCTTGTTCATGTGTTTTTGGAAATATCATTCTAGAGAGAGGTGTAGGGGATGGTCAACTAACACTTAATACCCTGCTCACTGCAAAAATGCTCAAAAGATTTTAAGTCATACTCACCCCATTATCTAACCTTAGTCATTTCAGTCTATACCTAGGCTGGTTCTTAACAAGAGCAAGCCAATGCTAAAAGGTGTCTACATCCAATTTCTGCTTAATAGGGAAAGACCATATCTTATGTGAGTAATCATTAATGAATATGACAAAGTATTTTGCACCACTTAGCAATGATGGATAGGGAATGGGACCACATGTATCTGAATGAACAAGAGCCAAAGGCTCACCCATGTGCTTCATGCCAAACTTCTTATGCATACTATGTGTTTGCCTACCATATAAACAATGATCACAAGACTCAAAACACTTATAGTCTAGTGGCAGAAGATACTACAAATTGGTAAGCATTTTCATTCCTTCCAAAGACATGTGCCCAAGGTGACAAAGACAAAGAGATACATGTGGAACTATAGCCACAACCAAAACATGGTCAACTAACCTAGATACAAGAAAAGGATAGAGGGCACTCTCAACATCCTATAATTTCAGCCCATCCTTAGCACAAAGAGCCATATGAAAAGTGTCCCATGGCTGAGGTAGAGTCTCAAGTAGAAATAAAGGGTGCAAAGTATCCTTGAACTCAAACTTCTACGAAGCTAAATGGCTAATAATGGAGTGAAACTCATTCAAGTATGTAGACATAGAAGTCCCTTCCTTCATGCAAAGGTCCATCAACTATTTCAAGCAATTCATTTGAGATGCAAGACTCTGCTTGTCATAAAGACTCTTAATCTATGTCCAAAGCTCATATGCAGTTTGATTTCCACTTACAACATTGTAATAAACCTACTTAGAGAGTGATAAAATGATCGTGGACTTGCATACCTCATCCAGTTCATTCCAATCCTTGGCTACAATTTTTTCCAATTTGGCATCCCCATTTTTGAATGGTCTAACCTGCAATTTCTGCACTAAAACCTGCCATATCTAAGTCTTCCAATAGTTGTAATTGGTCCCATCCAATTTCTCAATATTGAAGATAGCATTATCACAAGAACCATTAGCCATAATGAGACCAAAAAAGTACAAAGAAGGGCAAGATGGGCTACTGTAATTCCCTATAAATTAGCCCAAAACCAATTGCTAAATCAAGTGGGAGATCGGAGATACTGCCAAAGTAATGAGTTGTCCACAAACTGTAGGTGAAGGATTGTCAAGTCTCTAGGTGACTAACCTCAAATAGAATGCATAGAACTAAAATGTTAGGTTATGTGGGAGCTTTTGCTCAACTGCCAAGACCCATGGACCGCTTATTGTTTCAACCATTCCAAGCGAGCTCTAATGGCTATCTCTCACCTAGCCGACGCGTCGTTGATCCTACAAGTGTAGTGAGCTTACCTTGATGCTTGATCGAGTACCCTCCTCTCCCTTGCACTCCGGTAGCTCCACGATTCTTGATGCTAGCTCAAGCATCCTCAAGCCTCCTCCTTCCCCAAGCTCCATCCTCCATAGCCGCATGTGCAAGAGAAGAGAAGAGAAGAGAAAAGAAAAGAAGAGGAGATGGTGAAGAGCTTCACCCTCTTGATCCCTCACTCTCACACACACTCACTCCCTCACACTCTCACACTCCCTCTCTCAAGAGCACACACAAGCAAGAAGGAGAGAAGAAGAGAGGAAGAAGAAGACTCTTTTTGCCACACACTAAAGAATGAGCTTCTCATTCACTTTTCAACTTTATATACAAAGCCCTAAATCCTTTTTGGACGGTCATCCCCTTTTCCCTCTTTTACATGGCCGGCCGTAGCCTGGGCCCTTTTTCCCATTTCCCACCATTCTAATTTATCATATTCCCAACTAATGCATACACTTTGCACAGGAGCGAGCCCGGAACTCTTTTACAAAGATTCGGGGGCGCTCCCACATTTTAATGATACGCCCTTTTTCTCTTTTGTTGTCTTGGGCCGACACCGAGGCTTTCTGAGGGTCGTGCCCGAACATTTAAATTTTTCAGGGTGGTTACCGGTCAAGGCGCCTTTTTTTGCTCTTATCCTGCGCCTTTTTTGCTATTTTCATTTTTTTTCCATTTTCCGCTCCTCTCTGCTACGGGAAACACAGTAACATTACCCCTCTCCTAACCAAGTGTCAGTCCCATGGCACTGCGGTTGGGTGAATGATAGGTGATGGAGTTTAAGGACGATGACCAGGAAAGATTTCGGCATGCTTTAGGCTCCATGAAGATACTCAACATCTTTCACACTGTTGTGGCGCCCCTTATGTAGCCTGTCGTCTTTTGAGTATCAGAAACGCTTGAAGCAATAAGCAATCCCTTAGGAGGATGGTATTGGAGGGATTTATTCTGGAGAAACCCCCCGAACACTGTTTGCCTTGAAAATCTGTGGCTTTGATTGAAGATCCTTGTCTTTGAGTTGAAGGTCTTCAGGCTTGTGGAATCAATAAGCGATCCATAGATCTTGAGGCGTTGGGCATGGATCATTGGACGATGAGGTTCCAAGATCTATGCCAATAGCAGTTCTACCTTGACTTGGTTCAATCATGGTAGCCATTAACAGGCAGATGGCTGGATGCCAGCACATGAGAAGAAGTTTTGGTCATTAAAGGATGCCATGGGTGATCCTCTTCCACAGGTAGCCATTTCTTGAAACTCAAACATAACCTGCAAGAAAAGTTGTGCACTCCCTAAGGGGTGTGTTTGTCTCGCCGTGTAGTGTGTGGTGTCCGTGTGGTAGTGGAACTGGGAGATGGGTCTAACCTTGGGCAAGTCCTTGGTAACGTCCCACACTTGAGGACCCAGTTCGTGCTTCGTTGGAGGTGTGGTGCAAGTCTTAGGGTGACAGGTCTGAAAGTCCTACCCTTGATGTGCCCTAAGTGTGAAGTGGGGAGGGGGCTAGGGAGAACCCTAGGTGCAGTGATTATGGTGCTTCTTTCTTTTCTTTTCTTTTTAATAAACATAAATAGGCATATACATGGAGACATGTGATACAAGGACATGACGGGAGTTTACTCCTCGTCATCTGAATGGCAAGTAGGGGATGGCGGAGGGCGGGGGGCCTTGTTAAGGAATCTACGACTCAACAAGTAGCCCTTGAGGTTGAGGCGGGTTTTGAGAGTGGTGGTAGAAAGGAAGGGGTGGTTGCACTGGGTGAATTTGCTATCGCTCATATCTTCGAGCAGTGCAACACAGAAAGATAGCAAAAGAGAAGCGCGCATCATGAGGCGAGTCATGGTGCTGCTATCTATGGCGTTGGGGTCAAAGTAGAGAGGTAGGAGGTGGCGTTCTTGGGGTACGGGCTCTTGGTGGACTAGGATCCTAATTAGTCTAAGATAATTACAAGTGGTTATGAAGGCGGGGTCAGGACAGGAGGTGAACTCGCTAAGAAATCTATCTATAGAGCTATACAAATCAGGGAGGGTGAAGAGAAGGGTGTCCCTATGGGAGGTGCTATTGGTGTTATAGATAATGGAAAAGTCGAACCTGCCGTGGATGGACGGATTAAAGTCGACCCCTACCCTTCGAGGATACGGCATGAAAGTAGGGTCGTTTCTCTCAAAAGGGAGGGTGTTGCAAAATGCCATCCACGCATCAAGGTTGACGTCAAAAATGTGTCTTCTCTAGGTGGGTTGGCAATTATAGCCTTCCACCGATCTAGGCACCTGGAGGACTTTATCCTGCCAAAATTCGCGGTCCTCGACTCCCCATGCAGTTGGGTGGGCCTCTCGCTCTACTAACCACTTGGCCTTGAGCCTTGCACCCATAGCGATGACGTCATTTACAAGTTGAATGGGCAGTACTCTGTTCAAGGTAGCGGGAAACTCAAAGCTCAAGTCGAGGTGTCGCGGTTATATTCCTGTTGTTCCCAGATAATCAATTCGGCATGGAATTCAGCAGGGGGATCTTGAGGCCGCGGTAGGAGAGGGGCAGGCTGTCTTGGAATAGGTCTAACATTCAACTTTTTCGTTGCCTTCTCTACCATTTCTTTCCTACGGTTAGCCTGGGCTACTCTTCTCTCAGCAGACATATCAGGGGGCTGCACTTCCGCTTGTTGTGGCTGAGGGGGTGGTGGGACGTATTCCTCCTCCTGAGGTCCTAGATCGAACTCCGGTTCACCCCCTTCTGCTTGCACGTCTTCTTGTGCCTTCGCCTCTGTGAAACCGAGTTCATCTATTTCCTACGCCGTCAGGCCAACCTGTGCAAGATATCTTCTTTGCTCCTCTAGGCTCTGCGGCGGGCCTCCTAGCTGCAGTGGCACGTGCAGGCCTGCTGTTAGAGCTATGTGTGCAATGGTTAGCTTCTTCTATATTCCTTTCAATTTGGTGGAGTGGAGCAGTGTATTGAGGAAGGTGTGCTGCTGGGTTATCATGGAGAGCTGGGCTGCCTCTACCTGATTCTTAGCCAGCACCCTATCTCCTTCGGATTTGGCTAGCTGGCGTGCCAAGTCCCGTATTCTCCCCTCATTGTGATCAGCCCATTCTTTTGCTCTTTTTTCCATATCTTCCAAGCTCTCCCCCTGATGGAGGGTCATAGCCATGAGTTGTTGCTGCTGGGCCTCGAGCTCACAGTGCATGCAGGACTGCTCCTGGCATTCATCAGTGATCTGTGCATTGAGCTGGTCCAGCTTCACATGCATCCTTTACACTTGCTCTTCCCTTAACTGGTCCAGCTCTGCAGCCTCCTGTCTGATCTTGTCAAGCTGTCTTTGTGCTTCCAGGTTGACTGTAGATAGCTGATCATTCTTGCGCCACAGGTGAGCATTGGTCTCCCTCTCCCCGTTGAGACGCTCCATCAAGATTTTTCTCCTTCCTTCCCAAGCAGCGTCACGTTCCTTCAGGGCCTTTAATTCCTCTGCATCCTTATTGCTGGCTTCCTCCCTAAGCGCAGTGATCTTTCGTTGGTATTCTGTTATCTGCTTTGTTCTCTCCAGCTGGAGAGCAGCTTGTGATTCTCATTCTGCTGCCAGCTCCTCCGCAGCTGTCCTCCTTTCTTCCCTGGCCCTTTCTAACTGCGAGAGCAGCTTCTTAACATATTCGTCGTATTGGCCTGTTGGAGGTGGGGGGTGGGGCATGGTAGTGGTGGTGACAATATCTTCTGTTTTCTGCCTCTTCAGCTCCAGCCTTGGCTCCAGTTCAGCCATGGCTGCCCTTTTGACTCCTGATGTTGGGGTGGCCACGGCCGCTTCTCTTACCAGCTCCCGTTCCACCAGGAATTGTAGCCAAGTGACCACGTTGCTCTCATCAACTTTTGGGGTGGAACCTTGGGTGGCGATGGCAGTGGGTGTCGTCATGATAGGAGTGGCTGGCATGGAAGGTATAAAGAGGGGGAGAGTAAGAATCATCGGATCTTTTCCTTTTCCTTCTGCTAGGGGTAGGGGTGCGATTTCCGGCACACTAGGACTGGGACCAGGTGCCTCCGTTCGGTGCGGGCTCTCTGCGCCTTCCTCGTCTCTTTTGTGCTGCTCCTCGATGGAGCGACGGGTGGTCAGCTCTATTTCTTCCTCTTCCTTCCTTCTCAGCTCCTCTTCAGTTTTCTTTTTTCTCTCCTCCTCATCCAAACTGACTCTCTTCGAGCCCTCTCCAGATCTTCCTTTTCTTTCTTCTTTCGCTCCTCTTCCCTTTTTCCATGCAGGGCTTTGGTTCGTTGTTCCACGTGCCTCTGTGGGGTGCTCTGGGATTCTCCCTCTTCATCTGCGTCTGTCTCCGTTTCATCTAACGACCTTCCCTACTCTTCTGTGTGAGGTGGGGATTGTGACGGTGATTTGTCACTTCCTTCGTTGCCTCCCTTCTTGTCTCCTCCTTCTCGTCCTTGCCCTAGTGCTTCTTGGATGATGGCTATAAGGATACCTCCAAACCCTATGGTTGCGGCTTTGGAGGATGATGCCTTGCGGGTTGATCGGGACGACGGGGACTCCCCTCCAATGGCTCTTCCTCTTGTTGCTAGGGCCTTAGCCGAAGCCTCTATTGTTTTCCTCACAAACCCATTAAGGTTCACCTCATCCAGCGATTGCGCCGCAATGCTGTCGAGTAGAGGTACATTGATACGACTCATTATGCTATTGTACCTCTGGCTTGAGAACAAGGCGTGCACCATCTTTGCCTGCAGCTGGATTTCTGGGTTGGGGATGTCCGCCAGGCTAATCCCATCATTGGTATGGACCTTCACCTTATCCACTCCCAACATGGCATAGATGTCTCTTTTCGGCTTTCTTTCCACCTTATTCGGCAGCCCTAGTGCCCTTTCCACCAACTCGAGGGTCAGCTCGATCTGCACCTCTCTGGTGGCTTCATTGTCGTACACCGTGATGGTGCCTCTGTTCCTATTGAAGGTGCGCAAGAAGTCAGCGCACTGGGTGTAGTCCACCCTCCAGCCCACTGCGTCTAGTACTTCTGCAGGTGGCACTGATCTATGATTTGGCATACTGCCGGCTCTTCGATGGCCACGTCTTCAAGGTTGAAGACGTGATGGAACTTCAACTGGTTGAAGGCTCTCGTCTCCACCATAAGGCCACACTTCGCTTGCTCCTCCTCCGAGAAGGGGAGCTTGCCCGCTTTATCCTGGCTTGCCATGATCGCTACCTACAAGTTGAGCCATTTCCACTTTTAGTGCTTTTTGACAACTAATTTGCTAGATGAATAAAAGCGTGGCACATTTTATTGAACATAGCCTTAACTTTGCTTTTCAGACTTTTACCATCACATCTTACCCTTGCATTTCAAATTTAACTGACGTTTCATACTTGGTTTACTTTTTAGATTTCCCTTGTTTATTTTTTACGTTTCACCTTATTACCCCCTTCCCCCTTTGAAATTGGAAGAATCCGTCCCAGGATTGGAGGTTGAGAGGCCAAGGGTGTTCAGCATAAAGGGTGTCGGTCTATTTGTGCAGGAGCCAGGTGTAGAAGTTGGGGTTATACTCTAGCTGAGCTTCCCTGTCTAATTCGAATGGGCGGATACCGACATGCATGATGTATGTCAAATCATCAGTTAGGAGACTACTAGAGTCGACTCGACTTGCAATGTGGAGCTCTTCCTCTGTTAGGAGGCGGTCCAGTGTTGAGATATCGAGCTCCACTCGAGATATGCCAGGGTGACCGTTGTGCATTTATGTCACCGACTTGTCAGTTTTGCAGATGCGGTTGGTACACCGCCCATGAATAATAGCTAGATGATAGCTATCCTTATCTACTCTAGTTCGTGGCTCAGTTAGTATGCCACCTTAGTTAGTTGTCTTTGGTTTGTGACCCATATATAGGGTTCTTCTATTTCTTTGTATGAGACTTCTTTTTGGCTTACACAACTAAGAAGAGAAAAACTGTTTTCAGCCTCCACCTTTGTGTGTATTCCCCCATTGTGCAAGACAGGAAAGCTACAAGTGAGACTCCTTCCTTCTCTCCCACAATCTTGACATGGTATCAAAGCCTTGTTCGTGGTAAGGAGCTCAAGAAAGCAAGCCAAGCTCGCGGTGTTCTGGTAAGAGGAGCAGTGTTGCTTTCATTTTCTATTTTGGGAGCAGATCTCTGCAGGCAGCACAGTCGGAAATTGCAAGAGTGCATTGTCTCAAGTTGAGACGCCCTTCGCGGTGAAGCAAGAGGGCAGTATATGCTGCGGGCAAGGGCTTTAGCCCTTAGCGACCCTGTTTTTTTTATTTGAGGCCATTTCGAGGCTTGTTTTGGAGGCGGAAGTTTTCTGCACGCACTAAGGAAAAGGCCCAGTTTTATGCTGTGCAGCCACTGTTCTACAGGTCGGTGCAAAGATACTGTAGAAATTGCATCGTATGTCTGTGCGCAGAGACATTGGGAGTTACAAAATCATCCTTGTTGCCTATTGATGCAAAATCGTCACTAGGAAGTGACTGTGTGGTTAAATACCACTTTCGTCAGCTTTGCAGATTTGCCCTTGTGAGGCTGAAGCTGTGTTCTCTGCAGTGACATAATTTTTTGCAGTATTCTATAATGGCATCTGATTCTCTTTCACAGATTGTAACTAAAAAGCTTGACAAGAACAACTTCCAAGCATGGAAGTTTAGAATGACGAATTTCCTTATGGGAAAAGGATATTGGGAATTTGTTGCAGGAAATGAAGAAGAACCAGTTCTTCCTGATGTTCCCAATCAACAGCAAATGCAGGCATTCAAAGCATGGCATGAGAGAGCCAGGAAAGTTATGTACTGGCTGCCTATCAGTATTTCAAACTCTATGATTGTGCATATTCAGGATGCAAGTACGCCAAAGGAGGCATGGGATACTTTGTCAAAAATGTATAGCACAAATACGCAAGCCAGGAAAATGCAACTCAAGCAAGAGTTGCATAATGTGCAAAGAGAAAATATGAGCATCAATGACTACCACATAAAGGTGAAGAAGATTGCAGATGCACTTGCTTCCATTGGGTCGCCAGTGGAAGATGATGATTTAGTTTCTGTGACCTTGAATGGTCTAGGAAAGGATTATGCACAGTTCCGAACATCCATTTCCATCCGTGAAAGATTTCCTGATTTTGAGGAGTTGATTGCTCTTCTAATTTCTGAGAAGCAGAGAAATGGTGGTGCATCTTCTTCAGGAGGAACTTCAAAAGAAGCTGTCTTCTACTCAAATGCTGGAAGAGGTAGAGGCAGAGGTAGAGGAGGTCGATTTGGAGGCCGTGGTAGAAATCAGAATATGCAACAAACTCAAGAAAACCAGTCCTATGGAGGAGGACGTGGTAGCTCTAGAGGCAGGGGGAGCCAAAGAGGTCGTGGTGGATGGCAAAGAGGCCAAAATGCAAACAGTAATGTTGAATGCTACTACTGTGGTAAAATGGGTCATATGGCTAAAGACTGCTATAAAAAGCAGAATTACATCATGAATGGAAAATTGCAACAAGGAAATTATGCATCTTCTAGTAGACAGGGTGATGACAGAAATGAGCATTTGTTTATGGTGCAACACATGAACAATTCTGTGACAAGTGCAGAAGAAAGCAACGAAGTGTGGTATGTTGACTCAGGTGCATCAAACCACATGACAGGTCATGCAGAATGGATGGAGGATGCAAGGAAAATGGAAAAACCAGGATTTGTGGAGACTGGTGATGATACTGCACATCCTATTGTGCAGATTGGAAAATTTCCTTTGTCTATCCAGGATGGGAAAAAGAAATACATGTCCGATGTATTTCATGTCCCAAATATCACCAAGAATCTGGTTTCTATTGGTCAAATGGTTGAGCAGGGCTTGCAGGTCAGATTTAATCCTCATGGATGCTTTGTTGAGGATATGAAAAATAAAGGTCGCTTGATAGCAAAAGGAAAGAAGAAGGGAAGAATGTTTACGTTGGATGCAGACATGCCTGAATTGAGTGCAGCAATGTTTGTACATGGGACTGGTGTGGTTGCAGATATTGATATCTGGCATAAACGCATTGGTCATGTTAATATACAGCGACTTAAATCAATGCAGGCCCAAAATATTGTTGCAGGATTGCCAAAATTCAAGGTTGCAGAAATGCATAAGGTATGTGAAGCTTGTCAGTTTGGAAAACAGGCAAGGAAACCATTTCCTAGACATGTTTAAGAGAGTGAGAAGCCATTGGAATTAATCCACTCTGATGTGTGGACTACTAAAGCTGCATCTCTTGGAGGCTATCATTATTTTGTCACTTTTATTGATGACTATAGCAGAAAAGTTTGGGTGTATTTTATGAAAAAGAAAAGTGAAGTTTTTGGGCATTTCAAAACTCTTAAAGCTATGGTTGAAAAAGAAACAGGCCTGCAAATAAAATGCCTAAGGTCAGATGGAGGGGGAGAGTACCTCTCAAATGAGTTTGCAAGATTCCTGCAGGAGCATGGCATAAAGCAGCAATATTCATGCAGTCATATCCCACAACAAAATGGAATTGTAGAAAGGAAAAACAGGCATATTGGAGAGGTATCTCGTGCCATGCTCAATGAAAAAGACTTGCCAGATTTTTACTGGGCTGAAGCAGTTGCTACAGCAGTCTACATAATGAACAGGACTCCACTGCAGCAATACATTGGTAGGAAACCAGATATTTCTCATTTGAAGATTTTTGGTTGCATTGCCTATGTTCATGTGCCAGATGAGTTGAGATCCAAGTTGGATCCAAAAGCTTAGAAGTGCATCTTTATTGGTTACTCTTTACAGCAGAAAGGGTATAGATGCTATAACCCTTCTACTCGTAAGTTTACAGTGAGCAGAGATGTTGTTTTTTATGAGATGAGTAGCTGGTATAAACCAGTAAATGTGATTGATGATGTAGATGCACAAAATGGTAATGCTGCACAGAATTCACAGCAGCAGTCACAAAATATTAGTGGACCTGGAGCGTTCTCTAGCAGTGGTTCACATTCTTCGCAATGGACAGGCAGATTGAGATCAGGAGAATCTTCTCAAAGCAATGTAGATAGTGGTATGCAGGTATCACAAAAAGGAAAAGAGAAGGTAGATCAGCCCATGTTTGATGTGAATGCAGGTCACTCTTATGTGGATGGTGAATCCAGTGGCTCAGAACAGAGCATTGATGATGAGTTGGGTATTCCTTCTATTGTTACACCTGGAGTAAGGAAGACCAGGGATGTTTTGAGAGCACCTGGGAGTGAGCCTACTTTGCGCAGGTCTACTAGAGCTAGGTATCATGTGGATAGGCTGAAATATGATGGATTTACAGCCATTCACTATGCCTATATGGTCAAAGTGATACAGGAACCAGAACCCACTTCTTTTGAGCAAGCCATGGGAAAAGAAAAATGGGAGAAAGTCATGGATGAAGAAATGGATGCCTTGGAAGCAAATGCTACATGGGAATTGGTACCTTTGCCTAAAGGTAAGAATGCAATTGGTTGTAAGTGGGTTTATAAGGTGAAGCACAATGCAGATGGTTCTGTGAACAGATACAAGGCAAGATTAGTAGTCAAGGGGTATGCACAAACATATGGCATTGATTATGAAGAAACATTCAGTCCGGTTGCAAGGATGGCAACCGTAAGAGCAGTCATTGCTATGGCTGCATCAAAGGGATGGTCTTTACATCAAATGGATATAAAGAATGCCTTCTTGTATGGTGATTTGCAAGAAGAGGTCTATATGGAGCAGCCACCAGGTTATGTGCATGTTATTCATCCTGAGTTTGTTTGCAGGTTGAAGAAAGCCTTGTATGGCTTGAAGCAAGCACCTAGAGCATGGTCTGACAAGATAGGACAGTATCTTGTCACTATTGGCTTTCAGATTTCCAAGGCAGATTTCTCACTTTATGTGAGAAAAACAGAGAAATATATTATGCTACTTGTCATTTATGTTGATGATTTGATTATGACAGGTGATAGTGATGAAGATATCCTTCATGTGAAAATGCTATTGAAGCAGAAGTTTGAGATGAAGGATTTGGAAGAGCTGCATTATTTCTTGGGCATTGAGGTGATTAGATCACCAAGTGGGATACAGATCTTGCAGAGGCAGTATGGATTGGACATGCTGTCCAAATATGGGATGACAGGCTATGTAAGCCTATTTCAGTTCCTTTGGAGCAGAATGTGAAGCTGAGCACAGATACAGGTGAGCTTCTGGAAAACCCTACTATGTATAGACGCATAGTAGGAAGTTTGATTTATATGACTATTACCAGGCCAAATTTGAGCTATGCTGTTGGATTGGTAAGTCAATTTATGCAGGCTCAAAGGAAACCGCATTTGGATGCGGCTAGACGCATACTCAGGTATGTGAAGTCCACATTGCAGTATGGACTATTTAATGAGACTGGGGTTCAAATACAGCTGCATGGATACACTGATGCTGATTGGGCTGGTAGTATTTCTGATAGACGATCTACCAGTAGATATGTGTTCTCTTTTGGGAGTGCTGCAGTCACTTGGAGTAGTAAGAAACAGCCTATAGTTGCCTTGTCGAGCACAGAGGCTGAGTACAGGGGTGCAGCAATGGCTGCATGTGAGGTAGCTTAGTTGCATAAGCTACTTTATGATATGCATCAGCCTACAGATGGGCCAGTTGTCATTTATTGTGACAACGTGAGTAGTATACACTTGGCAAATAACCCAGTCTATCATGCTCAAACAAAGCACATTGAGATGCATTATCACTATGTGCGGGAGAGGGTTTTACTAGGTCTTATTGATCTAGTTTATGTCAGCACAGAGGATCAAGTAGCTGACATATTCACGAAGGCATTGGGCGCAGAGAAACTACGCAAGTTCAGAGACCTGCTTGGTGTGCAAGAATTGGGATTGAGCTCGAGGGGGAGTGTTGAGATATCGAGCTCCACTCGAGATATGCCAGGGTGACCGTTGTGCATTTATGTCACCGACTTGTCAGTTTGCAGATGCGGTTGGTACACCGCCCATGAATAATAGCTAGATGACAGCTATCTTTATCTACTCTAGTTCATGGCTCAGTTAGTATGCCACCTTAGTTAGTTGTCTTTGGTTTGAGACCCATATATAGGGTTCTTCTATTTCTTTGTATGAGACTTTTTTTTTGCTTACACAACTAAGAAGAGGAAAACTATTTTCAGCTTCCACCTTTGTGTGTATTCCCCCATTGTGCAAGCAAGAAAGCTACAAGTGAGACTCCTTCCTTCTCTCCCACAATCTTGACATCCAGGTAGGGGTGCCCCTTGATGTGCTCGTCCATGGGTTGCCCACGGAGAGTGGTTAACACTCTATACGAGGTAGGCGCGACGTAAGTGGGATCATACTCAACTGTTTTGATGGCTCGGCGTTGATCATTATGCAACATCCGTCAACCTCCCATGGTCTTGAGGTGTTGCGGGGGCTAGCACTATAGCCTATGGTCTTGAGGTGTTGGGGGACGTGGGCTGATCAAGCTTGAGGGTGGCATATGACTAGTGCCTTTGGCCATGGGGGCCTTAGGGATCCACAGTGAGGCATTTCCCTCATAGTAGCCTTGCGCATGCAAGAGGGCTTTAGGGACCCATCTTTGCTTAATCACGCGGCTCTTCCTATGATTGCGTCTTGGCCTTCTAGGTTTAGAGTTATGGGTCTTATGCGGACCGGTGCATCTAGTCCTAGGTGGTTCTCGAGGCTGTTTAGGCACCCATTGAAAGCGAGGCTGTTGGGCCCTTGCTTTGGTTGCTGCGGTCTGTGGTTTATGGAAATCGGGGAGCGGCAGACGCGCACTACCCCCCTCCTTAATCTTGCCTACGGATGTTTCTATCGGTGGCCCTGTGGACAGTGATGGAGTCACACAGCCCTTTTGCTGAAAGCTATGACAATGCGCACATTGTCGATTGCTAGGTGGATGCGCTGCGACTCATAATCAACATTGCAGTGAGTCTGCTTTTTGAAGGTTCGCCCAAGCAGTGACTCCATGCCTGCGTCTGTAGCACTCGGCAACACGTAAAACAGCATTGGAATAGTCTCAGACTCGATAGAAACGGCGACCCTGCACTTGCCAAGAAGTGCGTAAGATTGAGCCCCATATGGGCTTAATTTGGCCGTTGTGGGTTGAAGTAGTGGTTTGCCAAGTTGGATCCAATGCTTGTGCATTAAGACATTGAAGTCTGCTTCCTCATCGATCAAGGCGTTGAAAGCGCATGTTTGCTTGGCAGTGACCGTGATACGAAGGTAAGCGGGTTCTACAGCTTCCTCATCATCATAATTGATTTCAGTGATTGTGGTTGCTCGTATTTTGACCGGCGGTTCTAGCATTGGTGGCTCATGCAAAGGATGAGTGGGAGGGAAGTACTTCTTGGCACGACTACCATTGAAGAAGCCTATTCCTTCACCGTCTAGGGTCTCGAGCTCGACATTGCCGGTTCGGCTGATTGCCCGAACCTTGAAGGGTCCGAGACCTCTGAATTTCATCTTTTTCTTATGTCCTTTAACTGAGTAGAGGAGCACTAAGTCACCCTGCTCAAACTCGCATTGCTTGACATGCTTGTCAAACCAGCTCTTGCGTCGGGCTTTCTCACAGATAAGCGCGTGGGTGGCTAGAAGACAAGTCTCTGATAGGCGTTCCAGCTCGACCAGGCGTTGCGTCCATGCTTCCTTCCCTTCCCATCATTCTTGGAGTGCTATTCTCAGGCTAGGGACGAAGAATTCTAATGGTAGAATTGCTTCAGTCCCATAGGTCAGCCTAAAGGGGGTTTGGCCTCGACGGCTGTTTTATAAGCTGTGCGGTAGGCCCACAAGGCCATCAACTTGTTGTCCCGGTTGCTTCGTGAGGCTGAGACTACTTTAGTTAGGACGTTGATAAGAATTTTGTTAGTTGATTCTGCCTGGCCATTAGCCTGAGGGTAGTATGGTGAGGATTTGCGATGGATGATAAGAAAGGTGGATAGGAGATGTGCTATCACTTCATTGATGAAGTGTGTGCCTTGGTCGCTAACCAGCTCGATGGGGCAACCGAAGCGCGAGATCACTTGCTCCCATAAGAACTTGGCAGTCGTCCTAGCATCGTTTTTTCGTGTGGCTCTTGCCTCTGCCATTTCGTGAGGTAATCCGTGGCCACCACGATGTACTTGGCTTGTGAGTACTGCGCCGCAGGGCTGATGGGTCCTATGAAGTCAATTCCCCATTTTTCGAAGGGTTGGCGAGTAATAATTGGGGTTAACCCCATTTGATTCTTACGAATCGAGACTTTTGTCTGTTGGCACTCGTCACAATGCTTGACAAATCACTTGGCATCGCGGAAAAGTATGGGCCACCATAGTTGGAATTACAGCACCTTCCGTGCTGTCGTGTCTCCGCTAAAGTGTCCTCCTGCAATGCCGTTGTGCGCCTCTGAGACCACATCGTGCATCTCATGCTCACACACGCACCTACGCAGCAATCCGTCTTGCCCCAACCTATAGAGTTGGCCTGCAATCAGCTGGTAGGGCTAGATCTTCAGGATCAAGCGCCTAAGTCATGCCTTTTCTATTGGTCGCTCAGGTAGTCCGTGCTCGAGCACTTGGACTGTGTCGTCTGCCCAGTATGGTGTCAGATCAGCCTTAAATAGATCTCTCTCACTAGACAGGTGGAATAAGTGGGCGTCAGGTAACTCGTCAATGATGCCTTGTCTAGCGGCTTCTCCTGTGGGTATACGGGACATGTGATCAGCCATGTAATGCTGTTTTCCCTTTTGTACCACCACGGAGAAATCAAACTCTAGGAGTAGGAGGAGCCATCGAGCTATGCATCCTGTAACACAAGGTTTGTTCACTAAATAGAGCAGGGCTTGATGGTCTACGGAGAAGATGAAAGGTGTGGCCAATAGATAATGCCGAAATTTCTTCACGGCGAACACCATGGCTAATCCCTCCCTTTCTGTTGTCAAATAATTCATCTCTGTCTTAGTGAGTTGTCTGCTAGCAAAGCTCACTGGGTAATCTAAGTTATGCTCACCAGGTGGGCACAACACTGCCCCCACGGCAAACTTAGAAGCATCGATGTGTACGTAGAAGGTAATGGTCCCAATTTGGGGCTCGTAGAATTGGTGCTGTTATTAGAGCCTTTTTCAATTCTTCATATGGCCGTTGGCATGCCTCGGTCCACTCAAAGACAATCAGCAGCTTGTACAATGGCTTGGTGATCAGCACGTAGTTCAGCACAAACCGCCGATAGTATCCTGTGTAGCCTAAGAAGCATTGAACTCCCTTGTAATTAATTGGGGGTGGAAGGTCAACAATAACCCTGACCTTCGAGAAGTCAGTGGCAATGCCGTTCTTCGACACCACGTGTCCTAAGATGCATCCGTGCTTCACCCAAAACTGACACTTCAAGGGATTCAAGGAGAGATGATATAAGCAGCACCGTTCAAAGACTGTGCGGAGTTTGTCTAAGTGTTCGATCCAGGTCGAATGGACACACAGATCGTCGACAAAGACCTCCAACTCCTTGCGAAGCATGTCCTTAAAGATGGTGCACATGAGGCGTTGGAAAGTGGCAGGGGCATTGGTCAACCCGAAGGGCATGACTATGTATGCAAAGACGCCCCACTCCGTGGCAAAGGCGGTCTTATGCATGTCTGCAGGATGCACTTGCACCTGGTTGTACCCTGAGAAGCCATCCAGAAAACTATAGGCTTCCTTGCCTGCCACCCTCTCAAGCATGTGCTCGGTGTAGGGCAAGGGATAGTTGTCTCTCTTCGTAGTAGCATTCACCTTCTTGTAATTGACGCACACTCGAATTTTGCCGTTCTTCTTCATCACAATGACTATGGGTGAGACCCGGTCTGTGTGCTCAATTTCGTAAATGAATCCAGCTCTCATCAGCTTGTCAATTTTCTCTTTGACAGCATGAGCGTGTTTTGGATTCATGGGGTATGGTCGCTGCTTGACCGGCGTTGCATCCGATGTCATGGGTATGTTGCGAGTCACAACACTCGGATCTACCCCCCCTAGCTCTTCTAAGGACCAGGCAAATACGTCTATGTACTCACGCAAGAGAGCGACAAGACTCAACTCTTCTTTACTAGTCAAGTCATCGGCAATGAACATTGTCGGGGTGTCTCCCCTTCCAGGGCTAGGTCTACCTCCTTGACCTTGGCTGGTCCTTTGATTGGTTCACTCGTCTACTATTGACGCTTGGCACCTAACAGAACCACTACCCTATCCCTTTTTTGAATTTAGTGAAGTGTTTAGGGAGGTCCTGCGGCTTTCGTTGTTCTTCTGATTGTGTATCCATGGGGTGCTTTTCCTTATCCTGCCTTAACCGTCTACGCCTCAGGTGGACGGGTAAGTCTCCCTTGGTGTGTCTGGACATGCGCGGCCTAGGGATCTCTAGGTCACTATCCGAAGTAACTTCCGATTTAGAGTCAAACTCTCCATCTTCGCTAGAAGAGGTGGTCTCCCCTGGTGGCCGCAGTTCGGATGGCGATTCGGTTCTAAGTATTGATGTCGTTGGGCTAGGCCTGCTTGCTCAAGGTCTATGGCTCCTATGCATTCCAACAACCCACGATCACATTTCATGCGCATGACTCCTTGCTCCATTCTAAGGGCCTGCCTCATCACTGAAGGATTGGCGATCTTTGTATTCATTGCATGAATCCTTGTCATTTGACTTCTCGCCGTCTCCTAGGGCTTGGTATGCCTCGTGTTGTTGGTCAGGAACCAGGGCCCAGTTATACATGAGGTTCAACTCGTGCACCCTGGTCCATTGCCACTTGGAATCCTCTAAGAGATCCTGGAGTGGTTTGAAGTTGGCAGCTGGGTTGCCAACTAGCTGGTCCGTTAGCTATTCCAGTACCCCTTGGAGTTCCCTTTTGTTGAATGGCACTTGGAAGGTGACAGGCTTAGGCTTTCCATGGAGGCTTGCTGCCATCATGTAGACTGGTGTAGAGAGTGCTTTATTGGTCTTGCCAATCGTTTTGATGGCCTGCTCATATGCCTCATGGCCTGAGAATGGCAGGTCAATTGTAGCGAGGACGTGCATCCAATCTTGCTCATCCTCTGGGCACGGGATATACTTGGTCAAGGACCCATAGGGCTTCTTGACCTGAGTGTTCCCCTTGAGCATAGCAGAGATGGCGTCTAGGTAAACTGGTGAGTTCTTCCAGGTGTCCATCTCTATTCTTACAGCGTCCGTTCTATTGCCAAGGAAGATCAAGCCGTTACCCCAATCTTCGATGACTCTAGCGTTGCACATCCAGGGTCGGCCTAATAGGACATCGTAGTCCACTCCCTTCATGACTATAAAGTCGACAGAGAACTGGACACCTGCGATCTTCACTAGCCAATTCTTCAATACCCCGAATGGCTTCACTCTCATACCGTTTGCTAGCGTGATGTTAAACCTAGCAGCTTCGACAGGCGAGTTTCCCCAAGTCTGAAGCACTGCATGGCTAAGCACACTAACCCCAGCTCCCCTGTCTACGATTCCCTTTCTTGTTATGTCACCCAGGGCTAGGACTGGCAGGACCGCGTGCATCTCAGAGCCTTCCCAAAAGGTGTTGATGTACAAAGATTTAGGCACGGAGTATAGTGTCAAACTTGGCAATTGTGTTTCTGCATCCTGGTCTCGAGGGTCTGCCGTGACCTGCTCTTGTGATCCTTCGATCCACTGCTTAAGGTCTTGCCATAGGGCAGGGTGCTGCTTAAGCAGATCTCCCAGGCTAAGTGTTACAGGGGTGGTCACTAGCGTGGTCATGAGATCGTTAGATACGCGTCCTTCCTTTAGCCTAGATTGTCCGGGCCAATGGCCGCGGCTGATCTGCGGCTCTGTTGCGTCTAGGCTTGGTCTCAGCGGCACTGCTTGTGGCACAGTTGCTTCGGCCGACTTAGGTTGAGGCGGTGACATTGGCATGCTTATGGTGGAGAGATCATCGATCTCGTCCTCTATGATGGATTCAGCATCTTTGAGATGCTGTTGAGCCTCCCTCACCCATTCCTTCACCTTTTCTATGGCCTCTAATTGTCGCTTCAGATGCGGGTATTCCCCTACCTTAGCGCTTCCCTTTTCGGCTGTCTTAGGGGCTGAAGTCTCTGCCTCCGCGTTTGAGACTTTCTTCCCCGTGGGTAGAGTCATAGCACTCTCGGTCTTTAGTGCAACCTTAACTTCCGATCTCTTCTTTTTCCACCTGCGGCTTTTCTTTCCTATCGAGGTTGCGTCAAGATTGCTAGGTCCTGGCAGAGAGATGCCGGCCTGCTTCGTTTGGGCTCGGGTCATAACTCGCAAGGGAATAGGTGTGGCCTCCCCATCGGGGTTTTCGACACCAAACAGCCCCAATGGGATGGATGGCAAATTGGCTGAGCTAGAGGACGGCTTCCACTTTGGGCAGTCTATGAAAAGATGGGTGATTCCGTACTCTGTGACCTTTGGTCAACCTTGTCCCTGTTTTGCTACTCTCTTTCAGGGCAGCGTGATGAGACATGAACGGGGTGTCTGCAAGTCCAACAAGTGACTGGATCCTAGGGCTGCCCTCCTAGGCCTCTACCCCATCCTCGTCCTAATGCCATCACCAGCACGGGTCGATAATCCATGAGGACCATGTTGCCCTCGTCGTCATGCGAGACGTAAGGGTATGTGTAGGTCTCTTCATCATTCGGCTCCTCCACGTAGTGTACTGGAGCGTCGCTCGATGGGTGGGTCACATAAGGACCAGGCGGTCTAGGAATGCCTGTAGGATTTATGTCCATTCTAGGGATGGCTGGTTTCATATCGTTAGGCGCGGGTAGAGCAAATGGGGCTCCCCTTCTGAAGAATGGCTACGACCTGTTAGCTAGATAAGGTTGGCCATAGGGTTGCGAGTATGGAAGTCTTCTTGGTAGATTGCAATGTGCAATATCGTGGCCGAACCTACCGCAGTTAGCTCAAGGACTTGACCTAGGGTCTGGACACTCAGCCGGCAAGTGGTTTCCACCACAGTACACGCATTGGATGTGCGGGCGCATTGGTCGTCTCAACATGTCTTGTATCTTGGCTAATTCCATCTTGACCTTAGCCAAGTCTTGGTCTGTCTCGGTGGCCTTCCCCTTATCTTAGGATGATGGGATTGGCCGCTCACTAGAGGCAGACGTTCTCTCTGAGCTTCCGGGTTGGTCTCTTCTAGATTTGAGCTCCTAGAGCTCCGCTCTTTCAGCTGGTCATCGACTCTGATGGCTTCCTCAAAAACTCTAGCCACCATGTCCCACTGCAAGCTTGAGGGATTCTCTTAAAGAGACTTCTCACATGGGTCACGTAGTCGCGAATGTCCTCCTTCTCTTTCTGCTTGACATTCATCAAGCGTATTAGCAGGTTATCGGAGTATCCAGGCTTAGCGAACCTCTTGATGAAGAGATCCTTGAGATTATTGAAGTTGGCTCATTCCACGGCATCTAGGCTTGTATACCACGTCCTACCCTTGTCACCTAAGCAAAGCCCGAATGCTTGCGAACATTGAGTTTGGTCATTGAGGCCGTTAGCTTCGCAGACTTGCTCAAACTGCTCAACAAAGCTGTATGGATCGTCATGCGGTTGGTACTTATCGAGTTGCTCAGTAACAATTGGTATTTTGGCCTGGCTCTTTGAGCCGTGGTTTGCCCCTAATCCTACAAGCAGAGACATTGCTAGTGCGGTGGCACTCTGCTCTACTGCGGTGTTATCGAGCAGCCGTTTCATGAGGAGCTCGCTCAATGTCAAGTCTCCTTCTAGCGCTCTCTCATGGTCTGTTCGGTTTCGGCTAACCAAGTTCAGCACTCGCTGCACCTCATGCAACTCCATGCTTTGCCTTTGGCTCCTAGCCCTATTACAATCAGCTATGCCCTGCAATGCCTTACGGGCTAGCCTTCTCTCCTCTAGGTCTGCAATGATTACGTCTACTGTCGTGCCATGGTGCTCGTATCAGGCGTGCGCGTAGTAACTGCTCACCATCTGCTGTATAGCATCTGGGAATACACTCAAATCGAGCTCCTCATTAGACCGATGGTCTGAGATTTCTTCCGTCATGGTCAAACTCTTGCGCCCCACTGTGATGTCGATCAGGTTGAATAGTCTTGACATATTCTCGTCGTTGGCGCTCCTTGCTTGGTCCTACCCTCCGCTTCAATTATTTGTCTATGTCTTGGGTCCTCTCCTATTGGTGGGTTCCTTGAGTGATCTATCTGAGTGAGTTCCTTTGATTATTGAATACAAACCTCAATTTATGGTCACTCGATGAGTGTATTGTTTCTCGTGCACTTGTGCCCAATCAGGCTTTCAGCTTTCTTAAGTGTACTTCAAGTGCGGAAATTCAATGTGAGTGCCGCAAGCAATTCCTCGGCATCTTACTCACTCTTGCTCGTTTTGGGCCTGATAGGCTTTGTTGCTCAAGTCCTGGCCGTTCTAATGGGTTCTAGGGTCTGCGCTGCTTCTTACCGTTCACTAGGGGTGTCGATCACGGGTCCTCCGATTGGATTTCCGTTCTCAACGCATTAGGTCGCTGGGGAGTGCTCCAGCACTGTCCCCCTATCCCTTGGTCTTGACTCCTATGTCGGGAACTGCCTACAAGGCGTTCGCCATGTTGTCCTGGAGCAGGTTGCGCTTCCAGTCGCTCGTGGGGGTCAAGTTTTGATGTTTTCCCCTTCTTTTTTTTAAAAGGTGTGTCCAACTCTGGGAATCGAACGTCCGATTTACCAATGGTCCGATTTACCAGTGGTCCGATTCTAGGAATCGGACCAGGTGGGTCCGAGTTTGAGCCGTCCGAGTCTCAGAATCGGATGGGAGTTAGGTGTCCGATTTTTGAAAATCGGACAAGTGGTCCGATCGGACCAGGCGTGTGGTCCGATTGTTGACGTGTCCTAATTCGTGAGTCCAATTTCCTCGATTGGACAATTGAACAAGTAGTCTGATCGGACGGGGTTGGTCCGAGTGTCCGAGTCCGAGTGTCCGAGTCAGACGGGTTGGTCCGATCGGACGGTAGTCTGAGCGTTCGAGTCCGAGTGTCCGAGTCGGACAGGTTGGTCCGATCGAACGGTAGTCCGAGCGTCCGATTCTGAAAATCCGACATTGAATCTCGTGTCCGATTCCGTCGGCCCGATGCACTTTTAAGCACAAATTCGTCCAAAATCTCAAGACATCGATGATTATAGACTACAAAATTAATCAGGAGTGATAGGGGAGAGATCTATATACCTGGGGATCGCCGATAGCAACATCACTCCGTGCCCTGATCGATCGAATGGTCGCCCAAGTCTCTCTCTCTCTCTCTCTCTCTCTCTCTCTCTCTCTCTCTCTCTCTCTCTCTCAGCTGGTTGCAAATGAGGATTCCCTTGCCCTTCCAGAACTTATAACCCTTCTGCTCATTCCCCGGATGCTACAGATCACTCTCCTAGCGATTCCTACACATTCAAATGCGCATTTCCTCCATTTTCCCCCTGTTTTCCCTGATTTTCTCCCTGTTTTACAATAGCAAACCCTATGCCTCTCGGGTGTGATTTCCTACTGTTAACCTACTCTAAACACAACATAAATCGAAAGCAAAATACTGAACTAATTTCTCCATGTTTTCCAATCATCAAACAACCAGAATATCCCAAAATACTTACATGTTTTGAAGATCAAAAACACCCAACTTCCTACCTATCTCAAGCTCTGTTTCGGGGATGAATACCCTACTTCGATGCTCCATATGAGGCGCGCAAGTACTCAAGCTTGAATCCGTTGGTCCCGGCAAAACGGAATCAAAATGTGGGAGCTTTTGCTCAACCGCCAAGACCCACAGACCGCTTATTGTTTCAAGCGTTCCAAGTGAGCTCTAATGGCTATCTCTCACCTAGCCGATGCGTCGTCGATCCTACGAGTGTAGTGAGCTTATCTTGATGCTTGATCGAGTACCCTCATCTCCCTTGCACTCCGATAGCTCCACGATTCTTGATGCGAGCTCAAGCATCCTCAAGCCTCCTCCTTCCCCAAGCTCCATCCTCCATAGCCACACGCGCAAGAGAAGAGAAGAGAAGAGAAGAGAAGAGAAGAAGAGAATAGGAGATGGTGAAGAGCTTCACCCTCTTGATCCCTCACTCTCACACACACTCACTCCCTCACACTCTCACACTCCCTCTCTCAAGAGCACAGACAAGCAAGAAGGAGAGAAGAAGAGAGGAAGAAGAATACTCTTTTTGCCACACACCAAAGAATGAGCTTCTCATTCACTTTTCAACTTTATATATAAAGCCCTAAATCCTTTTTGGGCGGTCATCCCCTTTTCCCTCTTTTACATGGCCGGCCATAGCCTAGGCCCTTTTTCCCATTTCCCACCATTCTAATTTATCCTATTCCCAACTAATGCATACACTTTGCACAGGAGCGAGCCTGGCACTCTTTTACAAAGATTCGGAGGCGCTTTCACATTTTAATGATGCACCCTTTTTCTCTTTTGTTGTCTCGGGCCGACACCGAGGCTTTTTGAGGGTCGTGCCCGAACATTTAAAATTTTCAGGGATTGCTCCTCGTTTGAGATACTTAAAATTCTTGAGAGATCTTTGTCGATTTTGAAGGCCATACTTTATTTTTTCTAATATGCTTTGATGTGTTTCTCCAACAAATGAGTCTTATGTTGACAATCCTATACTAAAAACATCCTTGTTTGTAACTAAAAATCTATTATAACCATCACCAATACACTGCATTAGTGAAGAGCTATTATAAAAAGGAGAAGTACTATTTTTTATAAGATCCCTAGGGTATAACATTCCATCTAACCAAAAATCAAGATTTTTCCCCCCTTCAAATAGAAACATATGTTTCATGGACTCTAAAACAATGTTTTATTTTTGTTTTTTTTCCTGATTGGTTCATACCTACGTTTTAGCTCAACATGAAGATGATAGAGAGCATTTTTACCAATGTTACAAAGATCATTGGATGATTGATTCATAGTGAAAGATGTGATTTGCAACTTTGAATAATCTATGAATTCAAAAAAGTAGAAGAATGAGTAAGTAACTAACAACCAAGGAGAAGAAGAAGGAAAAGAGAGAATGAGGGTGGAGGGAGGTAAGAAATGTAAAAAAAAATCAAATTGAATGTTTGCTTTTACTTCTATCAAGACAATGTAGGATCTTCATTAAATCAATCATCATCTTTACGTCGACCCACATTTTTAGGTTTGATGCACAGCTACAAGAATATTATGGTAATGACCTTTTAACGATTTTAGATATGTTTATTTATCAAAATATAAAATTTTAAAAAAAATTGAATTTATATTTATTTTCTAAAATATTTTCTCTCTTTAGGATCTCTTACAGGGCATTTTCTAGACCTCAAATCTCCCCTAATGAACAAAGGTACACTAAGTATTTCCAATGTGATTTGTACATGTTCTTCCTGGGCAAACCTCTAATGATGTGTTTTGCGGGTGATTTTGGGCCACCTTTGAGGCCCGAGCAACACTGGTACAATATAAGTTTATAGTTCATAGGTTCTTTCTAGCATTGGTGGCCTCCAACGCAAAAAGAGACTTTGTCTTGGATTTGGGTCTTGGTTTTAAAGGTAATCTAGTGCATTCTTTACCTTAGTGTGCCAACTTCAACCCAACTTCAACAGTGGGGAGGTACTGCAAACTAAGTACCCTGTACATGTTAGTTTTCCTAGGTTACCACCATCAATGGATGGTGAACTTTTGGTTTTGGGTAAAGCATTGGGCAAGCCCCTATATGTTCTGACTCAGTGGTCTTAATGGCCTTCTACGGAATGAGAAGACAGTATATGTCTTGTGGGATAGGAAGAAGCAAATCCCAAAGGTACTTAAGCTATTTGATCCAAATGGGATCGAGCTCATGGTGGAGATTAAGTTTTTGGCATTTCTAGATGCATGTTTTGTATGTAAATCCCAAAGGTGCTCAAGATATTTGATTTGAATGGGATCAAGACCATGCTTAACATGGCATACAAAATCATGGCTAAAGCACTTGACCTTAGGGTTAAGTTTTTCCTTAGGAAGCTCATACACCCCCATCAATATGGTTTCATCCATGGAAGGAAATGCATGATGCTATTCTTAACCTAATCCTTTCTATTCATCATATGTTGTCTTTTCAAACAAATTTCTTGCTAATCAATATGGATTTAGAGAAGGCCTATGATCAAGTGAGCTAGAGATTTCTACTGGAGGTACTATCAATGATGGGGTTTGGCCAAGCATTTGTGGCCATGATACAAACATTATTCTCCAATGATTATGTTGTGGTCCAAGTGAATGGAATATTCTTGGGGCCATTTAAAGTGAAGAGGTTAGTGAGGCAAGGGCGTTCCATTGCCCCGCCTTCTCTTTATTGTCATCATGGACCCCTTGCTTAGAAGTCTTTATTTGAGGGTGCAAAAGAAGCTCATCAGGGACCTACCGATCTAGGTGGATAAGCACTTTGTGTCCGAATTCTTCGTCACACTAATGACAACTCCAACATTTTTTGCGCAAAGCAATAGTCAGTTCAAGCACTTCTAGAAGTTTGTGATGGATTTTGTGAGCTTTTAGGCTCTTCGATCACTGTTTCTCAAATGGAGGTAGTCTATCTAGGCCTTGTTGAGACACCTCACTGGTGGATTGTAGACCATGGGATTCCATGTTGTATCCCATGGACATTTTTAAAGGTACCTAAGGTGTCCACTTGGTGTTGGAATCATAGATGACTAGCTCACACAAAAAAGCAAAAGTGGACAAATGGAAAGGAGTCCTTATAAGTTGGTTGGGTAGAGCTATAATAAAGGTTATGGTTGCCTCTTTAATCACCCTTTTGGCTATGATTTTGAACCTAAGTCAAAAATCTGATGGAGAGGGAGTTTGTAGACTTCCTATGGGGCAAGCCTTTAGGGATAATAGGCTAGAGATCTATCTCTTGGGCTTTGATCACGAATCCAAAAGTGGAATGAGGTTTGAGAATTCCTTGACTAGCTGACAAGCTAAGGCTTTGATCTTCAACTTGATCAAGAGGATGGAGGAGAACCACCCCTAAACTATCCTATTAAACCTCAAGGGGCTTGGATGGACCTTATTCTTTCCAAGAAGAAAATCAAGTTATCTCAGTTTGAGGTGGCACAATAGATTGTCAATGTGCTATTAGAGAGACCCTTCACCTTAGAAGAGATCAAGAAAGTAGTGCTCAACTTCAAAATATGTAAGTCCCCTGGCCCTGTCTATACGTTCAGTCTTGTCTCTCTTCTCAAGATTATGTTTATGAGTCCAATCTAATCTATTTTGGAACCTAATTCACTTGAGTAATAATCAGTGTGTCTAGTCTTAGTCATCATGCTTCTTGTCATTGACTTCCGTCCTCCATAGCTAGACCTTGCTCAAGGATCTATGTTTCTCAACATGGTATCAGAGCCATGGTGAGCTCGATTTAGCTTAGCTCAATACTCCTCTAGCTCCCTACAACCTCTGGTTAGCTCAACTCCACAAGAATCGTTCATCTCTCACTTCATTTTCATTCTACCATTCTTGACCTTCGTAGCCAACAACACCTACCTCTATTGGAGCAACGATATCTCTTCAATTAGGCCATGTTTCTTTGAGTTTTCTTCTTGTAAACTATTCAAGGAAAAACATGTTCTCTATGTCAATAACAAGTACAAAGGGAAGAAAGACATCATTTGTGACCTCTGCAAAAGAATGGGATACATTGGAAATTTTTGTTATGCCAGGAAAAGATCACATAAGGTCTACCTACTAGCAACTATCAAATAAGAAGAAGACCATGAAGAAGAAGAAGAAGAACAACAACAACAACAACAAGACACCCAAGAGCAGAAGGACAAGCCTCATCAGTCCTTCTATTCCCACTATTCAGACCGACTTCTTAAGCCTTATATGTTCTTGCATGCTTCAATCATAAGCTCCTCATGTTACATGTGCACTATAGCCTTTGCACACTTAGTGAGGCCTTGCGATAGCCTGTAGCTTCATATGATTGGTTTTTTCCATGTCTACACTTAGCAAGATTCTACTCATGACAGCCTTTGTATACTCAATGCTTTTTATGGTTGTGATTGAGAAGGGGTGTTGAGATTTATGCAATTACACTCCTAAGATAGCCTGTTTGTATGGAGCAGTAGGGCAAGGGACATGCAACAACCTAGGAGAAGCTACCTGAATCCTATAGGCACAGTGAGAAAAGGGGAACCATCCTACAACTATAAAATCATGTGCTTGACAATGATGAATGAGATTATACTTTGTACTTTTAGTCTTGTCTCTCTACTCAAGATTGTGCTTATGAGTCCAAGCTAATCTATCTTGGAACCTAATTCACTCGAGTAACAGTCAGTGTGCCTAGTCTCAGTCATCATGCTTCTTATCATTGACTTCCATTCTCCACAGCTAGACCTTGCTCAAGGATCTGTGTTTCTCAACATAGAAAGCTCGAACTCACTAATTGTCACCTCAAGCAAGAAATACTCACACTGTTTTGGAACCCCTTAGGGGCAAGCTATAGGTCTATAAACTTTTTTACAACAAGCTGAGTCTCTTGGCCTAGAGCGAGTTGCATCTAGATGATGCTATATCTACTTAAAGAAAAGTACTCAAATTACCCTTAATAGCCCCTTATTATTGCGTCCCTCTTTAATGCCATAGACTAGAGAAGCGAGCTTAGAGTCCATTTTGTATTAAGGTAATGGCTTACCATAATTATTTTAAAAACGCATTTCGTATTAGGCGTATTTGGTACGAAGGCTCTATGAATTGATAATACTCGAGTCTCGCGCAAAGAAAATAAGAGTCGATTAGGTTTATTTGCGCATTTCTTCTGCTTCTAGGACCTTCGGTTCTCATTTCTTAAAGGCCTGTTCGACACTGGTGTATATTCCTGGCCGCTTCTGTCAGCTCCTTCATTAATCATCTTCCGTAGAAGGCTACTTGCAGCAAGGAGAGGCGAAGGCTCCACACAGAGAACACAGATAAACCTTCATCCAGGTTCATGTCTTAAACATTCCGTTCGTGCTGCAATGGCTGTTCGGTTCCCTTATGGTTTTTGCTTGCATTATCAATGTTCCGTTTGCCTGCACACCTCGATCGCTTATTCCCGTTTTCTGTATGTCTCTTAGAGTTTAATTCTTTTGAAATTGTCTATGGCGCCTGTCTTAAAATCTCCTGTGACGCAAGTTTCCTTGCGACGTTTGGTCCGCTTTCGTTCGTTACCGTTCTCTGACTCTCTTTTATGTGATCTTTGTTCACGGTTTTTCTCACTTGCTACAAGCTCGATTACTTACTTCCGTACTCGATCTTCGTAATTCGTTTTCATAAACCTGCAAACATTGTCCACGGGTTTTTGCAACAATAACGACTCTACCGACATTCTTTTGCTAGGGTTTAACATCTATTAGAGTCTTTCTAATACATTCTCTACCATTGCCAGGGTCTTAATGCCTTATAGGCACTTCTGTTGATCCTTTCGGTACATTTCCTACATCTTCTTTTGGTACGGTTGTATGCAGTGAGGCTGACTTTTTTGCTATGATGACTTCAATAATAATCGTTGCTATTTTGCTGACTTTTTTGTTACGATGACTTCAATAATAATCGTTGCTATTTTGCAGATACCATTCTGATGGCTCTTTTTCGAAGACTCTCTCTTCTTCCTTTGATGAAGGCGTACCATGCTCGTTCGTTCGCTACGAGGGTTGCCGTCGTCCCTTTTAGGGGAAATGACATTCAAGATGCCGTCGACAACCAGATTGTGGACCTTGACGACACTTTGGATAGTGGTACAATTCAGCTTGACCTTCCAGGTGTCTGCTGCGGCTTTGAATAAAATATTGTCAGGGTCTTTTAAGTGTTGTTCTTTCATCTTCCAGTTACAATGTGTTTTCTTTGTCTGAACGAAGAATTAGGTGTAATCTTCATCCTTGAGAATCGAGATGATTTTTCAGGTTTAGGTCATTAGCGTCTTTCAATTGTGTCCATTTGACCTTTTGCATAAATCGCAGTTCATTACACTCCTTTTCGACTAGAGGCTTCTCCATTAAAGTTCTTGTTTATGACATCCAATATTGTCAGGGTTTCTAAGGTGTTGTAACTTGTCCTTTCGTCTTCCAGTATGAATTGTCAGAGTTCGAGTTGTAACTTTACCTTTGGTCTTCCAGTATGAATTCTTGGAGTTTTCCAGTTTGTTTCATTGTCTGAACAAAGAATTCGGTGTAATGTTGATCCTTGAGAATCGGGATGATTTTTCAGGTCTTAGGTCACTAGCGTCCTTCAATTGTGTCCGTTTGACCTTCGGCATAAAGTCGCAGTTTATTACATTCCTTTTGGACCAGAAATTCTTATATCTGCCATTCATTTTTGTTTAGAGGTTTCCCTACCAATGGTATCATGTCTTCCGGTTGCACTGTGAAAGTGTCTGGGAGGTGACATAGTTAGGTGTTGGAGCCAGAACGATTGTCAATTAGAGTTGTCCAACTTGCGGGGGTGTTATACTTCTACCTTGCAAAACTCCGCTGTGAGATTTTTATCATAATCAACGCTCATTTCTTTTCCTTACAGTTCCTGATGAAGATCTCGACGAAGTCGATCTCCGAGCGCCGCCTTACAGAGTCTTTTCCAATGTGGACAGGCGTGACTGGGTAGCCACGCAGGATGATTCCTCTGTCAGGTTCCGGATGGACATGCCCGGGCTGTGCAAGGAAGACGTGCGTGTGTACCTAGACGACAAGAAGCTTGTCATACGGGGAAAATATCCTGAGAACGGAAACAAGGAAGAGGTCGACGTCATTGATGAGGACAATCGTGGCACCTATGATGCGGAAATTTTCCTGCCAGACAATGTGAAGTTTGATGCAATCAGGTCTGAGATGAAGCATGGCGTGCTCCGTGTGATTGCTCCCAAGACGGTGACGAACATTCTGGTCGAGTAAGCTTACTGCTGTGATGGTTTGAGGCAGAAAATGATGACGAAACAGTGTGCATCATTGTAACTCTTCCAGGTTGTATCTAGGTGTTTAGCTTGTTTTGAAGAACATTAGGGTTCTCCCTTTTGGAACTTCTACCTAAACGGAGGCTTGAGAGCTCCTACCGTGAGGAGCATTTCAAACACCACTGCTGTAAATTTTTGTGAAGTTGAAAGGTCAGTTTTGAGTTAAGGTTGTTGCTTATGCTGAGGTGGTTCTCTGTTCGTGCCTTCTGATTTGTGATCTCACCACCAAAGAGGCGAGACTCTTCACATGTATGGTTGAAATGAACCAGTTCAGGTTTTAATGAGTTGACGTGTTCACTGTTGCGAAGTTATTCACCACCAAAGAGGCCAGACTCTTTACATGTATGGTTGAAATGAACCAGTTCAGGTTTTAACGAGTTGACGTGTTCACTGTTGTGAAGTTGTTCACTGTTGGGGGCCGAGGCTTCACACATGCAACGAAACCTTCGCGCTCCAGTTTTGTGCTATTTTGGGGAAACTCACATACGAATGCCTGCAGTTCCATCGGATTCTGGAGTTAATTGAGAATTCTGCTGTCACCTGAAACTTCTAGGGGCCGTTGTTTGTTTGTTGGGTTTAGGTTGGCATTATGCATATAACAAATCATGGATGAATTGTTTTTATGCAATTAGCCAAAGCATGGAAATTTTCCCCATATACAAGAACTTGCTACAAGTCACTTTCCATGTATCAAGTTTCAAGAAAGTAGTGGTTTAATTAAATCTCAAGAAATTAGTGGTTTAGTTATTTATACTGTTTGTTTTCGTTCTTTTCTATGGATGGAGAGGGCGGATCAAGGCATATGGATAATGGAGTCTCAGTGGAGTCTGGAGAAGGGTTTGCATCACTTCCGATGACACTTGACCCGTCTCCTGTCTCTACCATCTTCGCTGGATACCAACTGAAAGGAAAGTTGTTCGCATGCGGCATGGGTGGAAGGAAGTTCCGTGAATTTTTACCAAATATTATTTTTGCGTGCATAGACAGTTCAAAATGCTAAAGGAGTATCATCTTTCGAAAATCTCACGAAAGGAGTGGTACGAAATTATTTGAAAAAACAAACAATACATTTTTGGATTCGTTGTGTCGGCAATGTGGTTCGCAACCAAGCTGGGCAATGCGTCGCCGTCACTTATTGCTCGCTCTGCTTTCAGGCTTTGAACCTGTTACGAACTCCATGAGTTAGCCTGGAGGGAACGGGTTCATTATTGCTCTAGATTATTCGAATTCGATTGCACAGGCAAATGATAGGTTATATAGAGCTGCACAAAAATCTCTCGTCTGTTTTTAGGAAAAATGCGAGTAAATTTGATGGTTATGTAAATAAATTTATAACTACATTGGCATGAAGTGAGAGTAAATTTGATCTTACGCCTACATTCAGATGGCATGAGGACGAAGTCCCACAACTCTGATCGGTCACATGCTTTCTTAAGCATGTTGTAAGCAATCTTTTAACCATTGACTTCTCTAAATGCACGCAACACGACAGCCAAAAAGCACATCATTTTGTTGAGAAGGATAATGTCTAACCCTATTCCCATTTCAAGTTGAGAAGGATGATGGCATGTTCCTATTCAAGTTGAGAAGGATGATGTCTGCTATTCCCATTTCAAGTTAAGGATGATGACAAACATGCCATTAAATGTCAGGAGAAAGAAGCTATTCAAGTAGAGAGAAGAATCGTCCTAAGTTTAGAAATGATAATCGAATGGCCAAGGACGTGGCAAAGTCCCAAAACATTACTAACAAAGTAAACAACACTCCTTAGAATATGGCAATCAACAAGAAGAAAAGGTGCTACCTAAAAAATTGGCCACAAATTGTTGGTCAACAAGAATTATTTTGCAATCCTTGATGAAGAGAATGAAGGAGAGGAAGAGGATGAATGAGAGAGAAGAGGAGTTGTGTGCCTTTGAATAGGTTTACCATGGAAAGGCTAGCTTTGAGTACTTGGAAGGTGGGGAAGCTAAGACGGATGCATGTCACTTTGTCACATCAACGATGTTATGGCCTCTATATATATATATATATATATATATATATATATATATATATATATATATAGATCGATCGACTATTTCCCAGTGTCAAGCAATCCTATCTTTGTGCCTTCGAATCCTACTTGCATAGGCAATGCCAGATCAACCTTCTCTCTCTCTCTCTCTCTCTCTCTCTCTCTCAGAGCAGGGCGTCAGTAGGCGGCGGGATCATCAATGGCGGGAATAAATGTGGTTTACGGTGATGGCGGGTGGAGTGCAAGCCAACAGGCAGTAGCACACCACATGGGCTCTCTCGATATCTCACATCCAAGACCTCTCAATATCACCACGCCTTCTCATAGTTGCAGTGGATCATGCCTACCTATCATTCATCATTGACCTCCAATTCATTGACATGCAAACACATCATGTAGCTCATTGACACCCGAGATACCTCTTTTCCAGAGAGAGAAAGGATATCTATGAGGCGGAGATCCTTAGATTGTTACATGATACAGACCCCAACGTTCTATTATAGGAGATGTCTCAGTAGTTCAGCGAGGCCCTACACATCGCTGCAGGTGCAGCCTTCCCACACTCACGACCCATATAGAGAGCCTCCACTGGGGTGACCTCGAAACAACTGGTATGATGATGAGTGCCGTGAGACCAAAGCATGACTTCAGAGAGATATCACTGGGGTCCACTACCCACAAACAAGCACAAATACTTTTAGGCGCCTCACATGGTGGAAGAAGAGAACATTCTTGGTCTAGCTAGAGCGAGACCTACATTAGCTATTCTTAAACCAAGATTCTAGAGAGGCTTGGAGGCTTTTCAGAGAGTATTGCCTGACCACACCTATTAAGTCCACCGCCACATGGAAGGAGTATGCATCTAGTCTTTATATTGTGGAGAGCCACCTCTTTCTAATTCACCTAAGCTTTGTCCAAAGGCCACCACTTTCTTTATAGAAAGTAGGGTCCGCGAGGCCATTGACAGACTTAGCAAAGGAAAGGCGCAAGATCATAATGGATTAGTACCTGAGCACTTGATCCATGCTAGAGTTTTGGTGGTAGGATTCCTAGCTTACATGTTTAACAGAGCCATGTGTGAAGATCTACCAGAGAAGAGCTGGAGCACGAACACTATTGTGCCTATCCTCAAGTCAAGGGACCCTACTTCACCTAGTAACTATCGAACTATCATGGTTAGGTATACATTGGCTAAGCTATATGCTTCCATCCTTGAGCATGAGTTAAGTAGGTGGGCATAGATGCGGGATCTTAGAGCACACGGACATGCTGGGTTTAGGAGAGGCTTCTCCACATTGGATCACATCCTCACACTCAGAGTGATCATTGAGGAGGGAAGGATCCATGGTTGACAGACCTACTACTTCTTTGTGGACTTCCACAAAGCCTTTGACACAGTACCGATAGAAAGGCTAATGCATAGATTGCATGCCATGGAAGTACTGAAAGAGCGAAGTTGGGGTCTTTTGGCACTATATGAGAGGGTTGTGGGCAGAGTACGGACACCTAAGGGCCTTTTGACACCTATTTACTCCACCATTGGGGTGAAGTAGGGATGCCTCCTCTTGGCTTGTACATTGATGGGATTGCTGATTATATTTCACAGGAAGGAGATGGAGGAACTCCACTAGCTGGCATCTAAATACCTCTCCTATTGTATGCAGATGAGATTGTATTGATAGCCAACTCTCTAGAGGGTCTACATAGACACTTGGATGCATTACACTCCTATAATTTAGACAATGGGCTTTTAGTGAACCTTGGTAAAACCAAGGTGATGGTATTTTATGCTATACCACAATGGGCCAGGAGATTAACACCTAAATTCACATATGGACCTAAGGAGCTGGAGTATGTGGACTCTTATACATACCTAGGAGTCTTATTTATAGGGCCCACCTTTTCTATGCGAGAGGCAGGAGACATTAGATTGACTCGGGGATACATAGCCCTAGGTGGTTTGCTCGAGGGGGTCACTCATACATATATGTATATATAACGTGAGTTCAAAATAAGGGGTTTTTAAAACACCATTTTTATACATTTTTTACATACAGAAGGGTGTCATATAAAGGGGCTACTTATAGATTGAATAGAAAAGGGTTGTGTTTTATTCAAGAAAAATTCACCGATTAGGATATTTATAAATAGGCCATGAACACACGTTATATAGAGAATATATATATAGTGAACCCTTGGAGGTGGCTTGGAGAGGATGTGCGCACAGGTGCAATTCCAAGAACCCCGAACCAAGCTATGGCTCTTTGATACACTGGTCACATCCACACTACTCTATGGAGTATAGATATGGGGGACCGCGTCTTGACCACCGTAGCAGATCAAGGTGCACTTATGACGGATGGAGGTTGATGGAGAAACCCCTAGTGTCCATAATATCCAAGATGATAAGATGTAAGGCCTCAATTCCACATGAGATCATCACAACTGCGCTAGTAGCTATATCGATTGTGGTAGAGGCCCTCACCTGATTGGCCGCATACATACATAGCCTATGGGACTTATCTAAACACAAATATGCACGGTTGGCTCTTGAGTCCTCCATGCAGCTTGTTAGAGAGGGTGATGCTTCATGTTGGCATGCATAGATGTCAGCCTGGTTTGAGCTACATGGATTTAGCATGGACAAGTTACCCCCCTTCAAGTACTCCCTTGATGCACCATCTCTTGATTTGAGCAGGTTAGAGATTCGCAAGATCATTAGGATGGATCTTACACAATTGGATATCAGGCAGACATGGTTGATGCCAGGGCAGGAGCTAGGGTAAAGATGGCTTGCTACCACGAGCATTCTCTTCATAGTACAGATGATGGATTTATTGTTCACTCAAGATACATGGACACCCACCTTTCCCATGGGATCGGATATACTATCAACTAGTTGCACACCTCCTCACATCAACTAGAGATTGAGACTGGCAGATATAGGTCCATCCCACGAGAGGAGTGCATATGCCAGATATGTTAGTTAGAGCTAGAGATAGAGGAGTATTATATTTTCCGCTACTGCCCAGCATGAGAGATCTGTGGCCGTTTTCACTGTCTTTAGAGATGGATTTGGACCATTGTTCAGAGTCATGTCATTGATTAGGGATGCCTTGGCCTCTTTCTCCTTGAGATATGATGGCTTCGTGACATGCCCCTCAAGAGTATAGCTACTCTAGAACATTGAGGCCCTTTATAGAGGTAGCTCACAAACTTCTTTGCAAAGGAGACTCAAGAGACTTTAGTATAGTCACATCCCCAGTCCACATGAGAGACTCTCTCACCGCCATAGTCCACACACAAACAAGGAGTATTGATTGATCGGGCTGTTTAGCTTAGCCGGTCGAGACATCCTAGGTCTTAACATAGACACAGACGACACCTTTATAGGTGGATACATGGGATTATTCCTCGGCCAGGCCCTTCATACCCACGAGATTGTACCATGTGGAGCTCAGTGTGTGTAGATAGAGCTCTATGTTTTACATATAGCGATAGTTAGTTTCCTTTCTTATTTTGCTTTGTGCTACATATTTTGCCCAAATAGTTGTACCATCATACACATGATTGTAACTCAGGGTCTCGTAGGTCATTTTGGCCTTTTGTAGATGTTAATATATCATATCATTTCATCTCTCTCTCTCTCTCTCTCTCTCTCTCTCTGTGTGTCTCTCTCTCCCCCCTCCATAGCAAGGTGTCATCAACACCTTGGTGGCATCATTGGTGGAGGCAATGACACTAGCAATGGGAGTAGAGGCAACAGAGCAAAGTGTCATCAGTGGAGGCAATAGTGTTAGCAGCAAGAGTGGAGGTGGTTTATGGTGGCGATAGGTGGCACATGGCATAAACGATAGTAAGTGGCATATGACAACAATGGTGGCCAACGAAGAGAGAGAGAGAGTAGAGTAGTTTATTATCATTCATGGAAGGACAAATTATTACCCGTGGGACCTTTCGAGATATACAATGATTCTCTACCCCATGGTAGGAAAGGGTAGCTACGATGAAAGAACGATCTATGCAGTGTGGTTCTCCTGAAAGCGTAACATGCGGGTGATGAGAGCCCCTAACTTTGATATAGGAGTAGTGGTTAGAAACTAGTGAAGTGGCCCCTATAAAGGGATATCAAAGTCAGCCCGTATGTGTGCATATGCTGGGCATGTCATGTGCTCCTCTGATTCTACACTCTGTAGTTCACACAGCTTGCATAACCTCGTCTCTCTTGCCTGTCCACTCCATGCACCTGTCTCAATCAATAAAGTGTGTGATCGAGTTCGAAGTCGTGCAATACTCCTTCTAAATACTACTGAGAATAGGTTGGCTATGTATGGCTGCGTGTGTGCCTCTGCCTACATGTAGGATTCCCAACATGAAGGATAGATATACACACTGTAATAAGCAAGTTTCCCATTTGCTCCCTTTCTTTGATGTTTTGCTTGATACGCTCGTAAGAGGTCTGATTGAAATGTGTCCATGCATATATATTTGGATGCCATATCTAGATATCTATCCACTCCCCACCCTTTAAACCATTTTCGCATATCGAGCACCCATCCTGTTGAAAGCACATTGCTTTTCCATGTTTTCTGTGAGAGAGAGAGAGAGAGAGAGAGAGAGAGAGAGAGAGAGAGAGAGAGAGAGAGAGAGAGAGAGAGAGAGAGAGAGAGAGAGAGAGAGAGAGAGAGAGAGAGAGAGAGAGAGAGAGAGAGAGAGAGAGAGAGAGAGAGAGAGAGAGAGAGAGAGAGAGAGAGAGAGAGAGAGGTTTATTTTATTTAAAAATAATCGTGTTTTAATGTTTTTAAAAAACTATAGTTATATTTTTAAAAATTAATAGAGAAAGAGAGAGGTTTATTTCATTTAAAATAATCATGTTTTAATGTTTTTAGAAAACTGTAGTTATATTTTTAAAAATTAATGGAGAGAGAGAGAGAGAGGTTTATTTCATTTAAAAATTATTGTGTTTTAACGTTTTTAAAAATTAGTTATATTTTTAAAAATTAATTGAGGAGAGAGAGAGAGAGAGCAAGCGAGAGGCTTATTTCATTTAAAAATAACCGTGTTTTAATTTTTTTAAAAAATTGTAGTTATATTTTTAAAAACTTATATATATATATATATATATATATATATAGAGAGAGAGAGAGAGAGAGAGAGAGAGAGAGAGAGAGAGAGAGAGAGAGAGAGAGAGAGAGAGAGAGAGAGAGAGAGAGAGAGAGAGAGAGAGAGAGAGAGAGAGAGAAGGGAGGAAATAGAGAGAAGCAAGGGAAGCGAAGTTGCTATGCTTCACAATGCCACTAAGTGGCATAGTGTTCAATGCACATGGAATGCTAGTTTGGATATTATTGCAATTAGGAAAGTAGAGTCACATTTGTGTTGATTAAAGACATGCTCAACTTGACTGCGTGATGGTGTAAGGGAGATGGTAGCATGATAGCGGTATTTGTCGAGAGTTATTCAACTAGAAGCTCGTAGTGGATTCTTGTATATGGCACAAACTCATTGGAAGAGAGGGGTGGCCTAACGGAGGATCTCACGACCAACATGTTTTGTAGAAGAACAATAGTGTGATGCTTGGTGATTGGAATATGACTCTCTTAGAAGGAGACCAAACCGTTCACACATAAAAGAAAGCATGATAGCCTAGGAGAGGAAAATTTGGTATGATAACCTAGGAGAGGGAAAGTTGTAATGATATGACTCTCTTAGAAGAAGACCAAACTATTCACACAGGGGAGAAAGCATGATAGCCTAGGAGAGGAAAAGTTGGCATGATAGCCTAGGAGAGGGGCAATTGACATGATTTGCAAGTTTCCCACGAGTTGATTGACATTGATGTTGCCTTAAGTGGTTGTAGTAAACTTCCTTACATATGGCACAAACAAGTTGGTATGTCATGGAGAGCTCGTAGATTGGATAGAATTTATCTCAATAATGGTGCATGTTGGGTGATGTTCGATATCGAGTGGATGACATTGTTTGAGATAGATTTATCAAACCACATTCTTGTCCTATGTATGTTGTGGCTAGGAGGTAGAATTGATGATGGTGGGCCCCCTTATTCAGAGTCAACATGTTGTATTTCGAAAAAGAAACCTATCCACAATAGCTCAAGTGATGCATGGAAGAGAGCAAGCAACTCCAATAGTGACCTTGTAAGAAACCGATGAACTATAATGCTACCATTATTAAAGGAGTTGAAATCGTGGTAACAATTAGTCTAGAATAAAAAGAGGGATGCACACCGACTGCTAGTGAGTTAGGGAATGCATCATCTTGACTCTTGGTTTTAATCTTGCCAATTGTGAATTGTGTCAACTTCTTAAAGGGCTGGAGCATTTCTTTAACATTATGCAAAAACAAATTGAAGTTGTAAAGGTACAACTGAAGGGTAATTGGTATTTACTTGGGGGATGCCCCAAGCAACTATTTTTACAGATCAGTGCAAGTCAAGAAGCTATGCAAGACAATCACAATGATCAAGAATCGATCCTTAAGGATGAGACTATCACAATGATCAAGAATGGTGGAGGGACAATCACATTGATTAAGAATGGTGGAGGGATGATCCTTAAGGATGAGAAAGATATAGCTAAAGCCTACATTCAACATTAGCAAATGTGGGACTTGAGGCAGTCATATTCCCCTTGATTATAGGAGGAAGTTAAATGAATTCTTGATGGTTGAGAAGGGTGGTTTTAAAGCCTAAAGGAGCTGTCCTACTTAATTTCCTTCACAAATGATGTATTGGGATATGTTGTTAATACGATGAGAAAGGGAAAATCTTCTAGCATCGATGGGATCTTGGTTGAGGTCTATTAGTTGCTATGGGATGTTTTCTCCCATGACTTGTGCAAAATGCTCAATAGGATTAGATTGATAAGGAGTTTCCAAAAGAACTTAATAGAGTTTAATGCGTTAATCCCTAAGTTTCTTGAAAAAGAGTTAAACTTAGTAATTGGAGGCTAGTCATAATGTTGAATGTGGCTCATAAAATCTTGGGATGGCGTAAGAAATGATGAGTAGGATCAAGTTTCTTCTTGGTCATGTAATTCATACTTAACAACATGGGTTTATGCAAGCGTGAAAATTTCATGATGCAATTCTAAATTTAACATTCTCAATGTACCCTACCTTCTCTTTATACAATGACTTTGTACTTATTAGATTTTGAAAAATGTTATGATAGAATAAGTTGGTGTTTCATTTTGGAGGTCATGAAGGTCATGGATTTGGAGAGGGCTTCCTTAAAATTGTTTAAGCCCTATTCTCAAATGTTGTTGTAATTGGCTTCATCAATGGAACATGCTCTCCTTCCTTTGATATCAAAAGGCCCGTGAGGTAGGGATGCCCAATCGCCCCACTCCTCTTCGCAATTATAAGTGACCCTCTTTTGTGTAATTGGATTTGATGGTTCAATAATGGTAATCAAAGGGCTACTATTGGTGAAGGGTAGGCAATTTTTCTCTCAATTCTTTGCCAATGATTTTAGTTCAAGCTATCCTACAATTAGTTTAAGCATAGGTGGATGCTTATTATGATAGCTTCTTTGAGCTCTCAAGTTCAGTGGTAAGCACCTCCAAGATCGAACTAGTCTATTTGGGATTTGATGAGCTACCAAAGTGGATCACAAATTTTGGCTTCAAGTTGATTCATTTAGGGTAGTTATTTAGGTATCTTGGATGCCCAGTTGGGATCGATATAACAATGTGCAAGAGAGCAGAGTGGATGGAGTAGAAAATTAAGAGTAACATTGATGCTTGGAAGAGTCATCCACTTGACTTCCAAGGTAAATTAAATGTCCTCACAATGTTATGCTAGCATCAGTGGTTATATTCTTAGCTATGGTATTGAGTTCCCCTCGAGGTCCCCTCGAGGCACATGGCTCAAAATAGAGAAAGAACTAGTGGCCTTGTTATGTAAGTAGTCTGATGGCAAATGAGGATGGAGGGCGAGAGTGTGGCCTCTAACAATAGCTAGCCAAGATGAAGGAGGCCTTCACCTTCCTAAGCTTGTAGGGAGGGAGAAAGCTTTGACTTCCAACGTATCTTCCCGCCTATTCAAGATAACGGAGGTGGTTCAATTGTGGAGAGGCTCATCAAAGCATGGTAAGAGGTGTTGAAGGAAGGATTTCGGGTAAGAGCACAATATGGAAGGGAGTACACTTCACTTATGCAGATCATGTGGAATGTTAACTTTGCTTACAACCCTCCATTTGGTCATATTGATGATGATCCTAAATTGACAAAGAAATTAATTGATAATGGAATCATCAACTAGAAGGATGTGCGGGTCCAAAGGTGCATGGAATTATTGGATGTGGATAAAATTAGGGACCAATTTAACTAGTCAAGAAGGGAGGTAAATTACATCTAGTGGATGCTATACAATTTGAAGTCAGAATGGCCGACTGCTAAGCTAACATTCCCAACATGAGGTTGCTAGTTGCTAATGGCAAACTCTTGTGGGGGTGCACGAGGAGTTAAGGGTTTTAGAAAGAAAATTATGGATTACAAAAGTCACATGATTTCCTATTGGGAAAGCAACATCCTAGAACCAAGAAAAGGACTTGGGCAAGGAGAGCTAAAAGGGTTTGGATAGCAATGCCTTCTAGAAAACTGAACTTCATGCTATGGAGGGTAATGCTGATTAAACTCTCAATGGAGGAAAGATTGAGCAAGTCAATGAGGGTTGTGCTTCTTTTCTCCTTTTGTAAAGAGGGGAGAAGAATGTGTTAGGCATTTCTTGGGGGAGTGTAGAGAGATCAAGAAAGTGTGGAGGAATATTAAAGTATAGCTAAAGAAAGTTTGCTTCTTTGATGTAGTACGATTGCAAACTAATACTATTTAGGGATAGAGGAACCAAGGATGAAGTCACAATCAACATTTGGAATGTGATTAGACCAATTATATTTATAAGGTGTGGAAATTGAGAAACGAGAGGAGTTTTGAGCTGGTCAAATCCATGAGAGTCTCAATGGATAGGTTGTCTCGGTCTAGGAATGAAGTTTTATTAGCTTTGAGAGGTTTTGCTAATAAAGATAAAGTTTATCAAGTGTTTTACAAAGCTTTAAAGAAGGCCTAAGGCTAGCCCTTAAAAATGCCCTTAGATGGCAATGTATTGTACATGTAATGTTTTCTATAGTATGATTTTCACAAGCACTAAAAAAAACTCTATTCCTTTCCTTAGCAATAGGTTTAGCTCAACAAAAGAAGTGCATGACCGCCCCCTTTTCATCACATTCTTCCAAGAGTGCATGACCACACCCTTTTCATCATGTATTTCTAGTGGTGGGAAATTGTCCCTGCCATTTCAACATCACCTTGCCAAAAATATGGTTGTTCCTCCTTTCAAAATCTATTCACACTGTTAGGCAATGTGCCTTTTTACCACAAGGAGAGTACACCTGATCTTGAGCATGAGGTATGTGAGCCACATTTCTTTCTTATCCTTAAACTTCTTCAATCCCTTCACCTTCATCCTTTGTGATGACGAACCTTCTACAAATGTATTGTTTGTCCATAAAGTCAACCTTCCTCTTGTCCCAATATTTGGCTCTTGTACCTTTGTGGAATTAAGCATTGACCATCTTCATATTATTTTTGGTAGGGGCTACACTACTACCTTCAAAAGTGTATGGCAGGAGCCAAATGCTTTGTGCAAGAAATTTATTTCCACCTCTCAGGCCTATTCTAATCCACTTAGGAGTGCCTTCAGGCTTTGGAGGAGCTTGGTGGATGTCTGTGACTACGTGATTTTCTCTATTCCAAGTTTCTCCAATCCACGTACCTTTCATAGTTGGTGCAAACTCTGGCCATTTCCTCTTGATTAGAACCCAACCTAAATAATATTTTAGAAGCTTTACTAGCCCCCAAATCCCTCTAAAAGTCTTGTTTTCACAAAGATAGGTTCAAGCTATTGCATGTGAACCTTTTGAGCCTCCATAATCCTAAACTGATTACCTAAATTTATCATTCGAGAGTTACAATTGGATTTGGTAAAGGGATAGATGGGTGCTATAAAGGCAACCTCTAGGGTGGTTACTGTGTTTTAGGTTAGAATTCTTCCACTCAATCCTACAAGGAGCCCTTGGAACCTTGTTAATTTGTCATTCACCTTGGAAAAGACCTACTAAATTTTTTGCTTTGTGGTAAGGGTAGTGCCCATTGGGTACTAGGTATCTAAAAAATTGTCCCCCTTGATAATTTTGAAACCATATTGTGTCATCCATTAATCACCCCCATCATAAGGGAGGGGAAGCAACTCCATCTTCTTATTATTGATCATGGGACTAGAAACTTGAGCACATGACTCATAGATTTGCAATAAAATATCTAGATTGGCTCTATCAACCCATAGTATGTTAGAGTTATCGTATGAAAATGTTTAGGTGCAACAAATTATCTAGATAGCTCTATCAAGCCATAGTATGTCAGAGTTATCATATGCAAATGTTTAGGTGCAAAAGGTCTCATTGTTAGGGAGTGGGAGAGCTTGAAGTACCCCCACTTGAATCTTGGGGTTGATCATCCTCAGTAGTAATAGATCAATTATGATTGCAAATAGCAAAGGGAATAGTAGGAAACTTTGCCAAATTGACTTTCTTAATTGGAAATTGTGTGAGGTGAATCTATTGATACTAAAACCCATCTATGAATTGGTAAATAAACCTTTGATCATCCTATAGAAGGCTTCCCTAGCTCCCATGACCTCCAAGGTGGCTATGATGAAGTTCCACCTTATATAAGTATAGGCCTTATCCATATCCATGTTAACTAGTAGGAATTTTTCCCCTCCCTCCACTATAAGATCAATTGAGAGAACTTGGTTTAAGATGGTGTCATGGATATGCCTCTATTGCAAAAAATCCTTTTGATCTCGATGAAAATTTTTGGGAAGTAGGAAACTAATTCTATTAGAAATCAGCTTTGCAAGACAACGATCTTTAGATCATAGTCAATGTGGGAAGTGATCTCCATTGCCCAACATTTGAGTTTGTTTGTTGGTTTAGGGTTGAGATTGATTAGCTTGTGATTAACAAAATGAAGCAACACCTCCTCACTCCTGAAATCATTTGCAAAACCACAAATTTTGAGGCCACAATCCTCCCTGATTGTAGTGTTGGATTTGGCAGGGATATTGTCTAGCCTTGGAGACCCTCTTTATATTTTCAACCACCAAGCTTGACTTTCTCTAGTGTTAATGGGTAGGCTAATAGGAAACACATGTTAGAGGGAACCCTAGACTTGCATGGCTCAAGGAATAGTTGTAGAGTCTCCTTGTGACCAACGGGATAGTTAGGTTCACTCCCCATAATTTCATAAAGGTGTTGAACAAAGACTCGAGAGATAGAGAAGTCATCATAATGCATTGCCCCATTAGAATACCTTATGATAGAAATTGTTTATCTACTCCATTTTTTCTTCAAGGCTTGGAAGAAGACACGTGAGGTGGATGCCCCTTTAATGTTGAATTTGTCCTTAAGTTGGATTTTGAGGCTCTCTATTTGGTATCTCTCTTGAACTCAAAGATAATACTTGATAACCTATAACAACCACATGAGAAACCTATCATTAGGACTAAGACCTAGGACTAAGACCAAGAGAATTCATTATAAAAAGGTGACATTTAACATCAACATTAGCATGAATCCCTCTTCTTCTAGCGCTAAACATACCATATTGTCTAGAGATTGCAATGACAATTGCTAGGCAATTCTTCAAGGTCGCACTGTAGTTTTTAGTGACATCTTCCTCCATGCATCCTTAGCTTGATTTAACTAGGCCTCTCCCTTCAAGGACGAAATATTCACTTTGAATGGCCATGGACCATTATTCGATCTTGTAGACTATTGCATTTTGAGTGTAACCTCCAAAGGGATGTGATTTGAGTATGCCAACTCTGATAGTACCCTTATCTTGGGGTTTTAAAAAATCCATCATGAGCCATGATAGGAATAAGAATGGTCTAGCCTCGTTGCTCACATGTTTTACCTTTTTTTGTGATTATGCCACTTACAATACTGATTTTAGGGTGTCTAAGATATGTTGCATGTCCAACAACTCATGCAAAAGACATAGAGAATCAATCTTCTCCTCCTTGACCATAGTATGTGTTACATGTGACTTGTCAAACTCACACCTCATCATGTTGAAGTCTCTTATGATTAGGGATATGATCAAGATAAAGTGATGTAATATTTTTATTTCAAGTATGCTTGAGTTCTTGGCTCTATTGTAGGAGGCATCGTGCATGTACATAAAAATTGCTTCAATGTCCTTTTCTCAAATTAGTATTGTGGCAAAAATCATGCAACATTCTTCATCCTTCCCTTTGAGGAAGAGGTTCCGTGCATTTTTTATTAGCAAAAACTTGCCTCCTTCCTCCCTACAACAACATAATGAAACACTGATATGAAGGAAATTCTATGAAATCTTGATTTATGGAGAGCAATGCTTCCTTAGGTAGACTAGTTATTGTTGATGCTTTGTACTTACTTACATAGCCATTGCTTGACCACTATACAAGCTCTTGGTAGACTAGGAGTGGACTGAGGAACATCAACAAGCTTATGCATCATTAAAATGGATCCAATCAGCACACCTACTTTACAAGCCCATAATTGGAAGTTTACATTCCATCATGTGCACATCAATGATCCAAAATTACAAAGGAGAATTGCTCTATTAGCTAAGAGAATACATTATGGACTTTCTTCTAAGCGTTGCAAGATGACAAATCACAAAAATAGAGATGAATTATTTGACCAAAGAGAGACTTGGCATGTGTTACACCATTAAGAAGTTTTTCCACTGCCTCATAGCTACTCCCTTCACCGTCTTTGTAAACTATCAAGCCTTGCTATATTTGGTAAACAAACCATGCATCATAGGTCACATTGCAAGATGGCTACTACTGTTATTGGGATTTGACTTTAATATTGTTGTGTGAAAGAGCTAATAGCATTATATCACCAACAACATGTAGAGAGTGACAAGTGGAGAAAAAATAATGGGGGTTGACAATAATCTCCCGGATTCTTGGTTGCCCATTCTACAATAAGAGGCTCGTCTTTTCAAGGATGACTTGGTCCCCCTATTGGGCCAATGATAATGTAGATAGATTGGAGAATGGATTACCTGAATGCCAAATAGAGAAAGGTCCACTTACAAGGCTAGTCATTAAAGTAAAGCCATATTAGCTGATTGCAGGATAGTTCTATAGGCTAGGACATGATGGATTCTTGAGGAGGTGCATATGTGAGCACAAATTCAAAGATGTATTGTAAGAGGCACATGCTAGAATAGTTGGAGATCATTGAGACACCATTATCACGACTCAAAAGGTATTACAATCACAAATCTAGTGGCCAATGCTATTTAAGGATGTGGTATAGTTTGTTAAGGATTGTGACAAGTGAAAATGCACAAAGGTGCTTATTAAAAAGGAAAAAATGGAGCTAGTGTGAGTTTTGGCCCATCAACCATTTAAAAAATGGGAAATTGAATTTATGGGATCCATCAACCCTATGACACAACATTCCCAAGCACGATGCATCATAGTTGTTATAGACTACATGACCAAATGGGCTGAGACATGAGCTACATAGAAGAATGATGCAAGGATGATAGTTCTATAGCTTGTGCCACCCCACCCCCCCCCCCCCCCCCCCTCTCTCTCTCTCTCTATTTTGAAACTAAGCCATCTCAATTTTTGGGTTCCATCTCATGACAAGTTTAGTTGGGCTAGTGGGCTATTGATTCTAAGGAATGAGTATTTAACTTGAGAGAGAACTTGGAGGTGGCACTATGGTCGAGTTTAAGGATTCTCACTAAGATGGTGTAAACAAAAGTGATGGCAACGATAATGAGGGACTCACATAATCATTTGTCAAGGGGAAAGATGTAATGCTACCTCCAAGTCCAAGTAGAATTATATGAATTGTGGTCATGTATAGAATGGTATATGTGCAAGGGTTCTTGGCCAATATGTTTAAGGAGCTTACATAGCTGAAGAAGTATTTGGGGCTAGTAATGTAGGAAGGTAATATCAATAGTTGCTAAAAATATATTTAAACGATCATATAGTAAAAATAACGAGCTCCTATAAATTGAAGCAACACTCTCTATTAGGTGAAATTGTTTTTGAAAAAGAAGTGCATGTTGTAGCTTGAATCAAAGGCCCGTCTATGCTAATTTACATCATGACCTATCTTTGCAAGCTCCCTTGTTGGCATTTTGCTTGGATACACTTGCCAAGCTTTAGAATAACCCCAATTTTAACGAACGGTGACTTCCCAAGGATGCCATGATATCATGCACTCCTAAATTAAAACCCACCTTGTACATATAATAATACTTCAAAACACACACACACACACACTCTCTCTCTCTCTCTCTCTCTCTCTCTCTCTCTCTCTCTCTCTCTCTCTCTCTCTCTCTCTCTCTCTCTCTCTCTCTCTCTCTCTCTCTCTCTCTCTCTCTCTCTCTCTCTCTCTCTCTCTCTCTCTCTCTCTCTCTCTCTCTCTCTCTCTCTCTCAAAAATCCAATGGCACTGAAATCTAGCTATGAAGTTGTTGATTGCCATTAAGAGGTGGGGATGGGGGTTAACCAAAGTGAACATAAATACATTAAAAACAGGAACTATAATACCTCACATTGGCATCATGTTGTAGTAATAAAACAAGGATCATATTGAAGTTATCCTCTTGAATGTATCATTTTCTAACTTTTCATATAACTCTCATGGAAATTTACTATTGTATACATGCAAATGGAAACTCCACCAATGATGTTCATTCACATGGAAATGACCCTAGAAACAACGACAAGATTATCTTTATTGTAGAATAGTACAGGTAAGTAGTATGAACTATAGCTTACCATTTCAGGTAGAGGTTACCTTAAGTTCCAAGTATTGAAGAACTTTGAGAAGCTAGTTCGCAAAAATAACATGGCTAAAAAGCTAGTAGAACAATGTAGTCTACAAATTTAGGTTAAAACATATAGCAAAACTACTCATTTAACCACATCTTTGAACTTCATTTGAGACTATGACCCTAACTCAAAAACTAGTGTGTTAGGCTATTGGATAAGAGGGGATTAGAAAATCTCAACAGTGACACTTACACCAAAACTAATAGACCTTTCCCTAGGAATTAAATGAAAAGAGAGAAAGTATGATAGACCTGCATGAACACCCACGATCTCACAAAATTGGAGAAAAACATGATCCTAATCAAAATAGACTCTTGTTTAGTGCCATTGTGGAGGAAGATTTATGTGTAATATCCTAGATGTTCCACCACATCTTCACTTATAACAAGGCAACTTCTTCCATGAGAAGAATTCTTAAGATCTACATGGAAGACATTCTAACATAGGAGATAGTAACAAGGAATTTAAAAGACCCATGTATGGAGGGAGTTCATGAGTCCATAGTTGGAGCTAGATAAATTGTCATGCAAGACCTAGACACAAACATCACTAAAATGAAGATAGAGGTAACCCATTTTGCGAGTGCACTCACTAGGATAATCGACATAGCACTAGGACTCTAGACAAAATCATTGTCTACCTAAGGAATTGTCTAGACAATAGCACTAGGAAAAGGGAAAAAGATAGAAGGGAAGATGAAAAAAGAAAGCAATCATCCAATTGAGAGTAGATCAACCATAGGGTAGAAAAGAGACATCATGAAGATTACAATGAAAGCTTTTATTTAAGGATGTACCCCAAAAGAATAGGCAACAATCCATGTTGCCAAGGAAAGATCTAAAAGGGACTCGAAAAGGTTGGAAACCAAAATCAGAAAAGAAAAAGAAGACTTTGAGAGAACTCTCCTATAGTCTAACAAAGAAGATAGAAGACCAATCCCTTCCGAAAAAACTAGAGGCAATAATACTAAAGAGAGCTAAGGATAACTCTAGCAAAGGAAAGGAGAAAGTAGTTGAGAGCTCCCCAACTATTGATCAAGGAAATTTCTAGTAGGTAATGGTGTAGATGCAAAGCATGCAAACCAAAATTTCTGAGGTGGAGAGAATAAAAACTACAATGAAGTCACTATTACTTCACAAAGAGATAGGTAGTGCCTACTAAGTCCACAATGAGCTCATGGGAGTGAAATGTGCAATAGGTAGTCTAAACACCCTAGAATTGCTATCTAGAGAACTTTGTCAAGATAAGACAAAAACAATTCAAGGAAAGCAAGAGCTCCAAGCACTATTAGATGAGACCCAAGAGGCCTATAGGAGGTTCATAGTGCTATCTAACTAGAAAATACAAGATCTCTTGAAGGAAAATGACCTAACATTAGAATCCAAAAATCAAGAAATGGAAGAGCTACGAAAGTATCATGAGGAAGATCAGGTCCAAGTGATAGACCTAATAATCTAGCTAGAGAAGGGAGAGAAAGCCAATACATCTCTCCATATTAGAGAACGAGTAAGCTCAAGAACAACTAAAAGCAGCTTGCACATGATTTCAATATACCATCCAAGAAAGTTTGACTAAAGCTATTTGAGTACCACTTCCTTGGCCAAGCTATCAAAAATAGCAAATGAGGAGTGCACAATACTTAAGTGGATGAATAAGTCATGGATGGAAAGAGAAGGTAGACAAGGAGATGGTTGTTGGTGGTCATAGTCAATGGGTCTACAAGCCTTCCAAGCCATCTCTACGAGTCTCAATGGGTGCATCTATAAGAAATCATCTATATAACATGCATTCAAACGCAACTTTGATCCACCTCTTGCTTTCTAGTGGATGCCCATGGAATACAGACTTTGTTGGATTCATTTTTAGTTGGTTTGGTGAAAATCTAGAGCAAGGGATAATTACACACACCATAGCTCCACCAACATTTTCTTTTCAGTGCAAACAGTTGCCCCAACACATTAGGACAGAACTCTAAACATTTTGAGGCTTTGGTTGAAAAGGAGACATGGTTTCATATTAAATGCCTAATGTTATATAGAGAGGGTGAGTACTTCTCTAATGCGATTTCTAAATTTTTATAGAAAATTGGATATTTATAGATAGTTTATATGTAGATACACTCGACAATAAAATGGAGGTGTTGAGTGAAAAAATATGCATTCAAAGGGAGCGATGGATCGAAGGTTGGACTCAAGAGATATGGCAGGAGAGCAAGAGCAAGAAAGGGAGAGACTAGAAATGGGAACTCCAACGATCACAATGTGTGATCGGGCCTTTATTCAAACTGTCACTAAAAGAATAAAGAATAACGTGACGGTGACGGTGCCACCTGCAGTGTGCAGTGGCAGTGATTGTCAGTGTAGTAATACACGGGCGGCTAGACAGAGGCGCCTTTACCCCCAACAACAAGGGAGTGACGGATCGAAGGTTGGACTCGAGAGCTATGGCGGGAGAGCAAGAGCAAGAAAGGGAGAGACTAGAAATGGGAGCTCCAACAGTCACAATATGTGGCCAGGCCTTCCTTTATTCAAACTGACACTAAAAGAATAAAGAATAAAGTGACAGTGATGGGCACCCACCACCTGCAATGTGCAATGGTGGTGACTGTCAGTGTAGTAATACACGGGCAGCTAGGCAGAGGTGCCTTTACCCCCAACAACCTCCCACTTAAAGGTGAATCTGTCCTGATGAGGAGTGAAAAGAAAGAGAAAAAAGACAGTACAACATGTACACATGTACAACAGGATGAGGAAAGACGTCATCTCATCCCACGCCCATCAACCTTCTAAGGAAGGCAAAGCACTCTGTAGAGAGGCTTTTCTGAGCAGATCTCCAGGATTCTGGTCAGTCAAGATCTTAACAAGATCAACAGACTTGTCCTCAACGATCCCACATATGAAGTGATACCTCACCTCAATGTGTTTTATCTTCCCATGGAAGACCAGATTCTTAGCTAACTGAATAGCACTCATAGAATCTGAATGCAGTGTAGGGATAGCATCAATACCAAGGTCAGCAACCAAACGACCCAACCAAATGGCCTCCTTACAAGCCTCAGTGGATGCAACATACTCGGTCTCTGTAGTAGAAAGGGCCGTGCATTTCTACACCCTGGACATCCAAGAAACAACACCTCAAGCATAGGTGAAGACATAGCTGGAAGTGGACATCCTACTATCTGCATGTCCTGCATAATTAGAGTCAATGTACCCCACAACTCCTATATCCTGGCTGCCATAGCATATGCACATATCTGCAGTGCCCTTCAAGTACCTCATGATACCCTTCATGGCATCCCAATGCTTCTTGCCAGGTGTAGCCAGATAGCGTGCCACAACACCAACTGCAAAGGCAATATCTAGACGAGTGACTATCATGGCATACATAAGACTGCCCACTACGGATGCATAGGGAATCTTAGCCATCTCGGCCCTCTGCTCATCTGTCTATGAACAATCAGCTTTGTGATACCTTCACATAAGAAGGCAATGGACAACCAATAGGCTTTACGTCCTGCATGCGGAAACGCTCAAGGACTTTATGAATGTACTCCTTCTGTGACAAGAAGAGGAGTCCTTGATCCCTGTTGCGTCTAATGCACATACCAAGTATATGAGCTGCATGTCCCAGATCTTTCATCTCAAAGCTCTTCCTAAGCTGAGCCTTAAGAGCATCTAGCTCATCATGAGATTTCCCTGCTATCAACATATCATCCACATAGAGTACCAAAATCAATAAAGAACCATCACGGGCTTTCTTCGTGTAAAGACACGGATCCATAGCACTCCGGCTATAGCCCTGTGTGACTGTATAAAGGCATCAAACTTATGATACCACTCCCTAGGTGTCTGTTTCAAGCCATAAAGACTTTTCTTCAATTGGCACACTAGGTACTCCCTGCTAGGTTCTGCAAAGCCCTTAGGTTGCTCCATATAAATCTCATCATGCAAGTCCCCATGTAAGAAAGCCGTCTTGACATCCATTTGGTATAAGTCCAAGTCAAGCTGAGCAACCAAAGCCAAGACTAAGTGCAATGTGGCTGTCTTAACCACAGGAGAAAAGATCTCGTCAAAGTCCACACCATGCTCTTGATTAAAACCCTTTGCTACCAATCTAGCCTTGTATGCCAGCTTGGGGTGTCCAGGGGTACTTTTTAGCTTGTACACCTACTTGCATGGCAAAGCCTTCTTGCCCATAGGCAAGGAAACCAAATTCCAAGTGTCATTCTTATGCAAGGAGTCTATCTCAAACTGCATAGCCCTCTCCCAGGAGTGACTGTCACCCCTGTGCATAGCCTCATCATAGGTGAAAGGCTCTCTTGCATTTGTAACCAAGACATAATGCATCGAGGGCTGAAATCTATCAGGTGGATGTCTGTCTCTAGTAGACCATGGTAGGCTTTGTTGCCTACCCAACTGCCTGTCCAACACCCTGACCATGAGCATCTGCTGCAGCTGTAGGCTATCCAACTGGCTGTGCGGGAGCTCTCGGCTCCTCCTGAAATATGACCCTGTGGATCTCAACAACTCTCTCAGGCTGCCTATGCATCTTGTCTTCATGGAAGACTACATCATGACTGCGAATGACTTTCTGCGCCTGCGAATCCCAGAGACGATTACCCATCTGACCTGCATCTCCATAACCAAGAAAAATGCATTTGACACTCTTAGGATCCAGCTTACTTCTCTTATCCCTAGGCACATGGCAAAATGCCTCACACCCAGAGACACGGAGATGTGCATAAGAGGGAGGTTTTCCATTCCATACCTCCTCTGGAACCTGGAAATCCAAACCACTAGAAGGTGATCTATTTATGACATGCACAGCTGTACTAACTACTTCAGTCCAAAAGCTCTATGGTAGGCCTGCATGGCTAAGCATACTGCGTACACGCTCCTGGATGGTTCTATTCATCCGCTCAGCCAAACCATTCTGGGGGGGGTGTAGGGGGCAGTCAACTGACGCTTAATACCCCTCTCATCACATAACTGCTCAAAAGCACGTGAGACATACTCACCCCCATTATCTGTCCTTAGGCATTTTAGCCTATACCCAGACTGGTTCTCAACCAATGCAAGCCATCTCTGAAACATAGCCAAGACATCGGATTTCAGCTTAATGGGATAAGCCCAAACTTTCCTGAAAAATCATCTATGAAAGTAAAAAAATACTTTGCACCACCCATAGATTGACAAGGCATGGGCCCACAGACATCCGAATGTACCAATGCCAAGGGCTCACTCATGTGTGGCCTACCAGACTTCTTATGCGTAGATCTAGTGTGCCTGCCATAAAGACAATGCTCACATGAATCAAAACATGCATAATCAAGGGGCAGTAAGTACTGCAAACCAGAAAGAATTTTCATTCCCTTCAAAGACATATGGCCCAAACAGGGATGCAAAAGAGATACATGTGGGATAGAACCCACAGACAAAACATGATCAAGGGAAGAAGCTGATACAATCAAGTGGTAGAGAATGCCAGCCTTGGCACCTCTCACAATCACAAGTCTGCCACACGAGTGATCTTCCATGCGGAGTCTCCAAAAGATACATGATAACCTGTGTCATTAAGCTATCCAGCTGATATGAGTCTGCGTGTCAAAGTAGGTACATGACGTACATCCTACATAACAAAACTGCTGCCAGAAGGAAACTATTGCCAGAAGGAAATTGCTGCCAGAAGGAAAATGTAGCCTAACATCACCAATGCCCACAATATCAAGAGAGCTGTCATCACCCAAGCACACAGTACCCGAAACAATATGGTATGAATGAAACCACTCTCGGCAAGGTGTCATATGAAAGGACGCACCCGAGTCCAAGAGCCAACAATGTACATACATAGAGTGTATCTCTGTCATCTGCGAAGCACTAGAAGAGGTTGCTAGGATATAATCATCATCATCAACATTCTCAGGCTGCATAACATTGATCTCTTCAATTTTAACACGTGACTTTGCAGGAACTATGCTGCGATCAGAAGACTTATCCTGCACTTTGTCTTTCCCCTTATCTTTGCACCTTTCATTGCCCAATTCATCGCATTGTGACCTAATATGGCCCTTTTTCCCACAATGGTGACAAGTAACATCTGCATTCCTGCCACAGGATTTGCTGCGTGACTTCCCATAAGACTTGGACCGAGATTTCTAAGAATCCCATCCATGGTCACTACCACTGCCATGCTTTCCATATCCATCATTCTTGTCTCTAACTGTCAGAGCATGAGACACACGAGAGGCATCCAAATTCTTATGGTTAACCTCTTCTTGCAGAAGAGCACTTGTGGGAGCTTTCACTCACCCGCCAAGACCCATGGACCGCTTATTGTTTCAAGCGTTCCAAGGAGCTCTAATGGCTATCTCTCACCTAGCCGACGTGCCGTCGATCCTACGAGTGCAATGAGCTTACCTTGATGCCCAATAGAGTGCCCTTCTCTCTCTTGCACTCTGGTAGCTCCACAATTCTTGATGCTAGCTCAAGCATCCTCAAGCCTCCTCCATCTCCAAGCTCCATCCTCCATAGCCACGTGTGCAAGAGAAGAGAAGAGAAGAGAAGAGAAGAAGAGAAGAGGAGATGGTGAAGAGCTTCACCCTCTTGATCCCTCACTCTCACACACACTCACTCCCTCACACTCTCACACTCCCTCTCTCAAGAGCACACACAAGCAAGAAGGAGAGAAGAAGAGAGGAAGAAGAAGACTCTTTTTGCCACACACCAAAGAATGAGCTTCTCATTCTCTTTTCAACTTTATATACAAAGTCCTAAATCTTTTTTAGGCATTCATCCCTCTTTTACATGGCCGGCCGTAGCCTAGGCCCTTTTTCCCATTTCTCACCATTCTAATTTATCATATTCCCAACTAGTGTGTACATTTTGCACAGGACTGAGCCTGGCGCTCTTTTACAAAGATTCGGGGGCACTCCCACATTTTAATGGTGCACCCTTTTTCTCTTTTGTTGTCTCAGGCCAACACCGAGGCTTTCTGAGGGTCGTGCTTGAACATTCAAAATTTTTAGGGACTGGTTACCAGTCAAGGCGCCTTTCTCTACTTTTATCCTGCGCCTTTTTGCTATTTCCATTTTTTTTCACTTTTTGCTCCTCTGTGCTATGAAAAACATGGTAACATTACCCCCCTCCTAGCCAAGTGCCAATCCCATGGCACTGCGGTGGGACGTAGGGGCTAGTTAGGTCGGTTGCTAGGTGGAAAAGGTAGGTGGCGGGCATTGCTTCCAATGTGGTTGGGTGAAGGATAAGTGATGGGGTTTAAGGATGATGACCAAGAAAGATTCCAGCGTGCTTTAGGATCCATGAAGAGACTCGGCATCTTTCACCCTGTTGTGGCGCCCGTTCTGTAGCTGGTCGTATTTTGAGTATTCGAAACGCTTGAAGCAATAAGCAATCTCTTAGGAGGATGGTGTTTGAGGGGTTTATTCTGGCGAAATCCCCCGAACGTTGTTTGCCTTGGAAACCCGTGGCCTTGGTTGAAGATCCTTGTCTTTGAGTAGAAGGTCTGCAGTTTTGAGTTGAAGGTCTTCAGGCTTGTGGAATCAATAAGCGATCCGTAGATCTTGGGACATTGGGCATGGATCATTGGACGATGAGGTTCCAAGATCTATGCCAATGGCAGCTCTACCTTGACTTGGTTCAATTAGGATGGCCATCAGCAGGCAGATGACCAGATGCCGGTACAAGAAAAGAAGTGGTGATCATTAAAGGAAGTCGTGGGCGATCCTCTTCCGCAGGTAGCCATGTCTTGAAGTGCAAACATAACCTACAAGAAAAGTTGTGCACTCCCTAAGGGGTGTGTCTGTCTCGCCGTGTAGTGTGTGTGGTGCCCGTGGCAGTGGAACTGGGAGATGGGTCTCTGACCTTGGGCAAGCCCTTGGTCACGTCCCACACTTGAGGACCCAGTTCGTGCTTCATTGGAGGTGCAGTACAAGTCTTAGGGTGACAGGTCTGAAAGTCCTGCCCTTGATGTGCCCTAAGTGTGAAGTGGGGGGGGGGGGGGGGGGGGCTAGGGAGAACCCTAGGTGCGGTGATTGTGGTGCTTCTTTCTTCTTCTTCTTCTTCTTCTTCTTCTTCTTTTTTATACATAATAGCATGAGGAGGCGTATACATGGAGACAAGTGATACAAGGGAATGACAGGAGTTTACTCCTCGTCATCTGGATGGCGGGTAGGGGATGGCAAAGGGCGGGGGGACTTGTTAAGGAATCTTCAACTCAACAAGTAGCTTTTGAGGTTGAGGCGGGTTTTGAGGGTGGTGGTAGAAAGGAAGGGGTGGTTGCACTGGGTGAATTTGCTGTCGCTCATATCTTCGAGTAGTGCAACACAGAAAGATGGCAAAAGAGAAGCATGCGTCATGAGGTGAGTCATGGTGCTGCTGTCTATGCCGTTGGGGTCGAAATAGAGGGGTGGGAGGTGGCATTCTTGGGGTGTGGGCTCTTGGTGGACTAGGATCCTAATTAGCCTAAGATAATAACAAGTGGTGATGAATGCGGGGTCGGGACAGGAGGTGAACTCGCTAAGAAATCTATCTATAGAGCTATACAAATCGAGGAGGGTGAAGAGAAGGGCGTCCCTATGGGAGGTGCTATTGGTATTATAGATAATGGGGAAGTCGAACCTGCCGTGGATGGACGGATTGAAGTCTACCCCTACCCTTCGAGGATATAGCATAAAAGTGGGGTCGTTTCTCTCAGAAGGGAGGGTGTTGCAAAATGCCATCCACGCGTCAAGGTTGACGTCAAAAATGTGTCTCCTCCAGGTGGGTTGGCAATTATAGCCTTCCACTGATCTAGGCACCTGAAGGACTTTATCCTGCCAAAATTCACGATCCTCGACTCCCCAAGCAGTTGGGTGAGCCTCACTCTCCGCTAACCACTTGGCTTTGAGCCTTGCACCCATAGCGATGACGTCCTCTACAAGTTGAATGGGCAATACCCTGTTCAAGGTAGTGGGAAACTCAAAGCGCAAGTCGAAGGGGTCGCGGTTATACTCCTGCTGTTCCCAGATAATCAATTCGGCACGGAATTCAGCAAGGGGATCTTGAGTGTGCGGTAGGAAAGGGACAGGCTATCTTGGAACGGGTCTGTTATTCAACTTTCTCCTTGCCTTCTCCACCATCTCTTTCCTGCGGTTGGCCTGGGCTGCTCTTCTCTCGGCAGATGTATCAAGGGGATGCACTTCCGCTTGTTGTGGCTGAGGGGGTGGTGGGACGTATTCCTCCTCCTGAGGTCCCAGATCGAACTCCGGTTCACCCCCTTCTGCTTGCTCGTCTTCTTGTGCTTTTGCCTCTGTGAAACCGAGGTCACCTATTTCCTGCGCCGTCAGGCCTACCTGTGCAAGATATCTTCTCTGCTCCTCTAGGCTCTGCGGCGGGCCTCCTAGCTGTAGCGGCACGTGCATGCCTTCTATGAACGCTTTGCGTGCAATGGTTAGTTTCTTTTGCCGCTGATCATTGGCTTCATCTCCTTCCGGTCTGGTGGAGTGGAGTAGTGTATTGAGGAAGGTGTGCTGCTGGGCTATCATGGAGAGTTGGGCCGCCTCTGCCTGATTCTCAGCCAACATCCTGTCTCCTTCGGCTTTGGCTAGCCGGTGTGCTAAGTCCCTTATTTTCTGCTCATTGTGATCAGCCCATTCTTTTTCTCTTTTTTCCATATCTTCCAGGCTCTCCCCCTGATGGAGGATCATTGCCATGAGTTGTTGCTGCTGGGCCTCGAGGTCACGGTGTAGGCGGGACTGCTCCTGGCGTTCATCTACGATTTGTGCATTGAGCTGGTCCATCTTCACCTGCATCCTTTGCACCTGTTCTGGCCTTAACTGGTCCAGCTCTGCAGCCTCCTGTCTGATCTTGTCAAGCTAGCTTTGTGCTTCCAGGTTGACTGCAGATAGCTGATCATTCTTGCGCCGAAGGTGGGCATTTGTTTTCCTCTCCCCATTGAGACGCTCCATCAAGATTTTTCTCCATCCTTCCCAAGCAGCATCACGTTCCTTCAGGGCTTTTAATTCCTCTGCCTCCTTAGTGCTGGCTTCCTCCCTGAGCGTAGCGATTTCCCTTTGATATTCTGTTATCTGCTTTGTTCTCTCCAGCTGGAGGCCGGCTTGTGATTCTCGTTCTGCTGCTAGCTCCTCCACGGCTGTCCTTCTTTCTTCCCTGGCCCTTTCCAACTACGAGAGCAGCTCCTTAACATATTCGTCGTATTGGCCTGCTAAAGGTGGGGGGTGGGGCATGGTCATAGTGGTGACAACATCTTCTATTTTCTACCTTTTCAGCTCCAGCCTTGGCTCCAGTTCAGTCGTGGCTGCCCTTTTGGCTCTTGATGCTGGGGTGGCCCCCATGGCCGCTTCCCTTACCAGCTTTCGTTCCACCAAGAATTGTAACCAAGTGACCACGTTGCTCTCGTTGACTTTTGGGGTGGAAACTTGGGTGGCGGTGGCAAGGGGTGTCGTCATGATAGGAGTGGCTGGCATGGAAGGTATGAAGAGGGGGAGAGTTGGCATCATCAGATCCTTTTCTCTTCCTTCTGCAGGGGGCAAGGGTGCGATTTCCGGCATGCTGGTACTGGGACCGGGTGCCTCCATTTGGTGCGGGCCCTCTGTGCCTTCCTCATCTCTTTTGTGCTGCTCCTCGATGGAGCGACAAGTTGCCAGCTCTATTTCTTCCTCTTCCTTCCTTCTCAGCTCCTCCTCGGTCTTCTTTTTTCTTTCCTCCTCATCCTTGACTGACTCCCTTTGATCCCTTTCCAGATCTTCCTTCTCTTTCTCTTTCACTCCTCTTCTCTTTTTCCATGCAGGTCTTTGGTTCGTTGTTCCGCATGCCTTTGTGGTGTAGCCTGGGATTCTCCCTCTTCGTCTGCGTCCGTCTCCGTTTCATCAGACGACCTCTGCTGCTCTTCTATGTGAGGCGGGGACTGTGACGATGACTCGCCACTTTCTTTGTCGCCTCCCTCTTTGTCTTCTCCTGCTTGTCCCTGCCCTAGCACTTCTTGGATGATTGCCATAAAGACACCTCCAAACCCTATGGTGGAGGCCTTGGAGGATGATGCCTTGTGGGTTGATCGGGACGACGGGGACTCCCCTCCCACAACTCTTCCTCCTGTTCCCAGGGCCTTCACCGAGGCCTCAATTGTCTTCCTCACGAACCCATTAAGGTTCACCTCATCTTGCGATTGCACCGCAATGCTGTCGAGCAGAGGTACATTGATTCTGGTCATTATGCTGTTGTACCTCTGGCTTGAGAACAAGGCGTGCACCATCTTTGCCTGCAGCTGGATTTCTTGGTTGGGGATGTCCGCCAGGCTAATTCCGTCATTGGTGTGAACCTTCACTTTATCCATCCCCAACATGGCGTAGATGTCTCTTTTCGGCTTCCTTTCCACCTTATTCGGCAGCCCTAGTGCCCTTTACACCAACTCGGGGGTCAACTCGATCTACACCTGTCTAGTGGCTCCATTGTCACGCACCGTGATGGTGCCCCTCTTCTTGTTGAAGGTGCGCAAGAAATCAGCGCTGCAAAGGGTGTAATCTACCCTCCGGCCCACTGCGTCCAAGTACTTCTGCAGGTGGCACTGCTCTATGATTTGGAGTACCGCCGACTCTTCGATGGCTACGTCTTCAAGGTTGAAGACGTGGCAGAACTTTAACTGGTTGAAAGCTCTTGTTTCCACCATGAGGCCGTACTTTACTTGTTCCTCCTTCGAGAAGGGAAGCTTGCCCACTTTGTCCTGGCTTGCCATGGTCACCACCTGCACGTTCAGCCATTTCCATTTTTAGTACTTTTGACACTAATTTGCTGGAAGAATAAAAGCATAGTAGATTTTATTGAATATAGCCTTAACTTTGCCTTTTAGACTTTTACCACCACCTTTTACCCTTGCATTTCAAATTTAACAGGCGTTTCACACTTGGTTTACTTTTTAGATTTTATTTTGTATATTTATTTATTTATTTATTTATTTTTTTAACATTCCACCACATTCCACCTTACTACCCCTTCCCCTTTTGGAAAAGAAGAATCCGTCCCAGGATTGGAGGTTGCGAGGCCAAGGCTTTCATCAGAAAGGTTGTCGCTCTATTTGTGTAGGAGCCAAGCGTAGAAGTTGGAGTTATATTACAGTTGAGCCGCGCGGTCCAGATCAAAGGGTCGAATCCCTATGTGTGTGATGTACGTGAGGACATCTGTGAGGAAGTCACCGGAGTTGACTCGACTTGCGATGTGGAGTTCTTCCTCTGTTAAGAGGTGGTCAAGATAGGGATGCCCTGTGATATGCTCATCCATGGGTCGACCTCGAAGAGTGGTTAACACTCGATACTAGGTAGGCATGACGTAGGTGGGATCATACTCTACCATTTTGATGGCTTGGCGTTGTTCGGCGTTGGTCATTATGCGACATCCATCAACCTCCCATTGCAACCTAGGAGCGTACCACTACCTTAAGAAGGGTGATCCAGTATCAGCAAGGTGGGATAACCTTGCGATCTCTTGGTCAGTGATAGCAGACGTTGTCCGTGGGTCATATGATGTGATGAGGCGTTGCTTAATGGCTTGCTCTTTGGAGACCTCACTAGCGAGCAACTCAGCGGCTGGGCAGAGCGAGAAGCCTGTGCAAAGGCGAATTAAAAAGTCTCCCAAGAGCAAGGCATATTGCGTACTTCTATTGCAAAGGGTTCCACTAATAGACCCAAGTCCAAGCGGTCATAGCTGAGGGCCAGCGATACAAAGGTGGCATCGAGCTATTTGATGCAGTCCACCACATCATCTCCAGTGTCCTCTGCAAGGTCAGCGGCCAGCATTAGAAATGAACTTCCGTTCATAGGAGGGCATAAGGCCAACGGGTGGTTGAGGTTTGCTAGAACTAGAGGTCCTGACAGTACAGAGTTGCGGGCTGGGAGTCCCTTTGAGCCGGTAGCCGTGCTGTTTGCAAGAGGGGTGGGTTAGGGTCGGTCACAGTAGCTGGGCTGCTGTAGTCAGCTTGGCTGCTGAGAGTCGAGTTGACTTGGTCAGATGATGCCACCTATGGCGGTGGCCGTTGCTTGGGTCGATAGGTTTGTGCGACTTTCTTGGGCCGAAGCATAGAGGAGTCGGATGGCTAGGGCTTTGGAGAGCACTGCAGCCTATGGTCTTGAGGTATTGGGGGACATGGGCTGATCAGGCTTGAGGGTGGTGTAGGACTAGTGCCTTTGGCTGTAGGGGCCTTAGGGATCCACAGCGAAGCATTCCCCTCATAGTAGCCTTGCGCACGCAGGAGGGTTTTAGGGACCCATATTTGCTTAATCACGCAGCGCTTCCAGTGATTGCGTCTTGGTTTCCTAGATTTAGAGTTGTAGGTCTTATGCAAACAGGCGCGTCTAGTCCTAGGCGGTTCTCGAGGCTGTTTAGGCACCCATTGGAAGCGAGGCTGTTGGGCCCTTACTTTCGTTGCTATAGTCTGCGGTTTATGGAAATCGGGGAGTGGTAGACGCGCATTACCCCCCTCCTTAGTCTTGCCTACAGATGTCTCTATCGGTGGCCCTGCGGATGGTGACGATGTTATGTAGCCCTTGCTGAAGGCTGTGACAATGCGCACATTTCCAATTGCTAGGTGGATGCGCTGCGACTCATAATCAACATTGCAGTGAGTTTTCTTTTTGAAGGTTTGCCTGAGTAGTGACTCCATGCCTGCGTCCGTAGCACTCGGCAACACGTAAAATAGCATTGGAACAGTTTCAAACTCGATAGAAATGGCGACTCTACACTTGCCGAGAAGTGCGTAAGATTGAGCCCCGTATGGGCTTAATTTGGCAGTTGTGGGTTGAAGTAGTGGTTTGGCAAGTTGGATCCAATGCTTGTGCGTTAAGACATTGAAATCTGCTTCCTCATCAATCAAGGCATTGAAGGAGCATGTTTGCTTGGCAGTGACCGTGACAAGGAGGTAGGCGAGTTCTACAGCTTCCTCCTCATTCTCGTAGATTTCAGTAATTGTAGCTACTCGTATTTTGACCGGCGGTTCTAACATTGGTGGCTCATGCAAAGGATGAGTGGGAGGGTAGTACTTCTTGACACGGCTGCCATTGAAGAAGCCTATTCCTTCACCGTCCAGGGTCTCAAGCTCGACATTACCGCGGGCTGATTGCCCGAACCTTGAAGGGTTTGAGACCTCTGAATTTCATCTTTTGCTTATGTCCTTTAATTGAGTAGAGGAGCACTAAGTCACCCTACTAAAACTCGCGTTGCTTGACATGTTTGTCAAATTAGCTCTTGCGTCGGGCTTTCTCGCAGATAAGTGTGTGGGTGGCTAGAAGACGAGTTTCTGATAGGCGTTCCAACTCGACCAAGCATTGCGTCCATGCTTCCTTCCCTTCCCATCATTCTTGGAGTGCTATTCTCAGGCTAGGGACGAAGAATTCTAATGGTAGAATTGCTTCAGTCCCATAGGTCAGCCTAAAGGGGGTTTGGCCGACGGCCATTTTATGGCGGTTTTATAAGCTATGCAGTAGGCCCACAAGGCTGCCATCAACTTGTTGTCCCAGTCGCTTCATGAGGCTGAGACTACTTTAGTCAAGACGTTGATGAGAGTTTTGTTAGTTGATTCCGGATGGCCATTAGCTTGAGGGTAGTATGGTGAGGATTTGCGATGGATGATAAGAAAGGCAGATAGGAGATGTGCTATCACTTCGTTGATGAAGTGTGTGCCTTGGTCGCTAACCAGTTCGATGGGGCAACCGAAGCGCGAGATCACTTGCTCCCATAAGAACTTGGTAGTCGTCCTAGTGTCGTCTTTTCGTGTGGCTCTCGCCTCTGCCCATTTTGTGAGGTAATCCGTGGCCACCACGATGTACTTGGCTTGTGAGTATTGCACCGCGGGGCTGATGGGTCCTATGAAGTCAATTCCCCATTTTTCAAAGGATTGGCGAGCAATAACAGGGGTTAACTCCATTTGATCCTTACAAATTGAGACTTTTGTCCATTGGCACTCGTCACAATGCTTGACGAATTACTTAGCGTCGTGAAAAAGTATGGGACACCATAGCTGGGACTGGAGCACCTTCCGTGCTGTCATGTCTCCACTAAACTGTTCTCCTATAATGCCGTTGTGCGCCTCTGAGAGCACATCATGCAACTCATGCTCACATACGCACCTACGCAGCAATCCGTCTTGCCCTAGCCTATAGAGTTGGTCTGCAACCAGCTGGTAGGGCTGGATCTTCAGGATCAAGCGCCTAAGCCGTGCCTTTTCTATTGGTCGCTCCGATAGTCCGTGCTCGAGCACTTGGACTATGTCCTCTGCCCAGTATGGCGTCAGATCAACCTTAAATAGGTCTCTTTCGCTGGACAGGTGGAATAAGTGGGCGTCAGGTAACTCTCAATGATGCCTTGTCCAGCGGCCTCTCCTGTGGATATACGGGACATGTGATCAACCATGTAATGCTATTTTCCCTTTCGTACCACCATGGAGAAATCAAACTCTAGGAATAGGGGGAGCCATCGAGCTATACATCGTCCTGTAGCACAAGGTTTGTTCACTAAATAGAGTAGGGCTTGATGGTCCACGAAGAAGATGAAAGGGGTGGCCAACAGGTAATGCTGGAACTTCTTCACGGCAAACACCCTGGCTAATCCATCTCTTTCCGTTGTCGAATAATTCATCTCCGTCTCAATGAGTTGCCTGCTAGAAAAACTCACTAGGTAATCTAGGTTATGCTCACCAGGTTGGCACAACACTGCCCCCACGGCAAACTTAGAAGCATCGATGTGTACGTGGAAGGTAATGGTCCAGTTTGGGGCTCGTAGAATCGGTACCGTTGTCAGAGCCTTTTTCAATTCTTCATATGCCCGTTGGCATGCCTCGGTCCACTCGAAGATAATCAGCAGCTTGTACAATGGCCTGGTGATCAGTGCGTAGTTCAGTACAAACCGCCGATAGTATCCTGTGTGACCTAAGAAGCATTGAACTCCCTTGTAATTAATTGGGGGTGGAAGGTCAACGATAACCTTGACCTTCAAGAAGTCAGTGGAAATGCCATTCTTCGACACCAGTGTCCTAAGATGCATCCGTGCTTCACCCAAAACTGACATTTCAAGGGGTTTAGGGAGAGACGATATAAGCGGCACTGTTCAAAGACTACGTGGAGTTTGTCTAGGTGTTCGATCCAGGTCAAATGGACACACAGATCATCAACAAAGACCTCTAACTCCTTGCGAAGCATGTCTTTGAAGATGGTGCACATGAGGCATTGGAAGGTGGCAAGGGCATTAGTCAACCCGAAGGGCATGACTATGTATGCAAAGACGCCCCACTCAGTGGCAAAGGCGGTGCCTATCTGCAGGATGCACTTGCACCTGGTTGTACCCTGAGAAGCCATCCAGAAAATTGTAGGCTTCCTTGCCTGCCACCCTCTCAAGCATGTGCTCGGTGTACGGCAAGGGATAGTTGTCTCTCTTTGTAGCAGCGTTCACCTTCTTGTAATTGATGCACACTCAAATTTTGCCGTTCTTCTTCATCACAATGACTATGGGTGATAACCAGTCTGTGTGCTCAATTTCGTAAATCAATCCAGCTCTCATTAGCTTGTCAATTTCCTCTTTGACAAGATGAGCGTGTTTTGGATTCATGGGGTACGGTCATTGCTTGACCGGTGTTGCGTCCGACGTCATGGGTATGTTGTGAGTCACAACACTCAGATCTACCCCCCGTAGCTCTTCTAAGGACCAGGCAAATACGTCTATGTACTCCCGCAAGAGAGCGACAAGACTCAACTCTTCTTCACGAGTCAAGTCATCGGCAATGAGCACTGGCCGGGGTATCTCCCCTTCCAGGGCTAGGTTTACCTCCTTGACCTTGGCTGGTCCTTCGATTGGTTCGCTCGTCTGCCCTTGACACTTGGCACCTAACAGAACCACTACCCTATCCCCTTTTTTGAATTTAGTGAAGCGTTTAGGGAGGTCCTGCGGCTTTCGCTGCTCTTCTGATCGTGCATCCCTGGGGTGCTTTTGTTGAGATATCGAGCTCCACTCGTGATATGCCAGGGTGACCGTTGTGCATTTATGTCACCGACGTGTTTGTTGCAGATGCGGTTGGTACACCACCCATGAATAATAGCTACATGATAGCTATCCTTATCTACTCTAGTTCGTGGCTCAGTTAGTATGCCACCTTAGTTAGTTGAGTTTGGTTTGAGACCCATATATAGGGTTCTTCTATTTCTTTGTAGTTGAGTTCTTTTGGCTTACACAACTAAGAAGAGGAAAATTGTTTTCAGCCTCCACCCTTGTGTGTATTCCCCCATTGTGCAAGCAAGAAAGCTACAAGTGAGACTCCTTCCTTCTCTCCCACAATCTTGACATGGTATCAGAGCCTTGTTCGTGGTAAGGAGCTCAAGAAAGCAAGCCAAGCTCGCGGTGTTCTGGTAAGAGGAGCGGTGTTGCTTTCATTTTCTGTTTTGGGAGCAGATCTCTGCAGGTAGCACAGCCGGAAAGTGCAGGAGTGCATTGTCTCAGGTTGAGACGCCCTTCGCGGTGAAGCAAGAGGGTAGTATATGCTGCGGGAGGGGGCTTTAGCCCTTGGCGACCTTGTTTTTTTGATTTGAGGCCATTTCGGGGCCTGTTTTGAAGGCGGAAGTTTTCTGCACGCACTCAGGAAAAGACCCCTTTTTATGCTGTGCGACCACTGTTCTACAGGTCGGTGAAAAGTTACTGTAGAAATTGCATCGTATGCTTGTTCGCAGAGACATTGGGAGTTTCAGAATCATCATTGGTTCCTATTTATGCAAAATCGTCACTAGGAAGTGACTGTGTGGTCAAATACCACTTTCGCCAGTTTTGCAAATTTGCCCTTGTGAGGGTGAAGTTGTGTTTTTTGCAGTGACATAATTTTTTGCAGTATTCTGTGATGGCATTTGATTCTCTTTCACAGATTGTCACTGAAAAGCTTGACAAGAACAACTTCCAGGCATGGAAGTTTAGAATGACGAATTTCCTTATGGGAAAAGGATATTGGGAATTTGTTGCAGGAAATGAAGAAGAACCAGTTCTTCCTGATGTTCCCAATCAATAGCAAATGCAGGCATTCAAATCATGGCATGAGAGAGCCAGGAAAGTTATGTACTGGCTGTCTATCAGTATTTTAGACTCTATGATTGTGCATATTCAGGATGCAAGTACGCCAAAGGAGGCATGGGATACTTTGTCAAAAATGTATAGTACAAATACGCAAGCCAGGAAAATGCAGCTCAAGCAAGAGTTGCATAATGTGCAAAGAGAAAGTATGAGCATCAATGACTACCACATGAAGGTGAAGAAGATTGCAGATGCACTTGCTTCCATTGGGTCGCCAGTGGAAGTTGATGATTTAGTTTCTGTGACCTTGAATGGTCTAGGAAAGGATTATGCACAGTTTCGGACATCCATTTCAGTTCGTGAAAGATTTCCTGATTTTGAGGAGTTGATTGCTCTTCTAATTTCTGAGGAGCAAAGAAATGGTGGTGCATCTTCTTCAGGAGGAACTTCAAAAGAAGCCGTCTTCTACTCAAATGCTGGAAGAGGTAGAGGCAGAGGTAGAGGAGGCCGATTTGGAGGCCGTGGTAGAAATCAGAATATGCAGCAAACTCAAGAAAACCAGTCCTATGGAGGAGGACGTGGTAACTCTAGAGGCAGGGGGAGCCAAAGAGGTCGTGGTGGATGGCAAAGAGGTCAAAATGCAAACAGTAATGTTGAATGCTACTACTGTGGTAAAATGGGTCATATGGCTAAAGACTGCTATAAAAAGCAGAATGACATCATGAATGGAAAACTGCAACAAGGAAATTATGCATCTTCTAGTAGACAGGGTGATGACAGAAATGAGCATTTGTTCATCGTGCAGCACATGAACAATTCTGTGACAAGTGCAGAAGAAAGCAATGATGTATGGTATGTTGACTCAGGTGCATCAAACCACATGACAGGTCATGCAGAATGGATGGAGGATGCAAGGAAAATGGAAAAACCAAGATTTGTGGAGACTGGTGATGATACTGCACATCCTATTGTGCATATTGGAAAAATTCCCTTGTCTATGCAGGATGGGAAAAAGAAATACCTGTCTGATGTATTTCATGTCCCGAATATCACCAAGAATCTGCTTTCTGTCGGTCAAATGGTTGAGCAGGGCTTGCAGGTCAGATTTAATGCTCATGGATGCTTTGTTGAGGATATGAAAAATAAAGGTCGCTTGATAGCAAAAGGAAAAAAGAAGGGCAGAATGTTTACGTTGGATGCAGACATGTCTGAATTGAGTGCAGCAATGTTTGCACATGGGACCGGTATAGTTGCAGATATTGATATCTGGCATAAACGCATTGGTCATGTTAATGTACAGCGACTTAAATCAATGCAGGCCCAAAATATTGTTGCAGGATTGCCAAAATTCAAGGTTGCAGAAATGCATAAGGTATGTGAAGCCTGTCAATTTGGAAAACAGGCAAGGAAACCATTTCCTAGACATGTTCAAGAGAGTGAGAAGCCATTGGAATTAATCCACTCTGATGTGTGGACTACTAAAGCTGCATCTCTTGGAGGCTGTCATTATTTTGTCAGTTTTATTGATGACTATAGCATAAAAGTTTGGGTGTATTTTATGAAAAAGAAAAGTGAAGTTTTTGGGCATTTCAAAACTCTTAAAGCTATGGTTGAAAAAGAAACAGGCCTGCAAATAAAATGCCTAAGGTCAGATGGAGGGGGAGAGTATCTCTCAAATGAGTTTGCAAGGTTCCTGCAGGAGCATGGCATAAAGCAGCAATATTCATGCAGTCATACCCCACAACAAAATGGAATTGCAGAAAGGAAAAACAGGCATATTGGAGAGGTATCTCGTGCCATGCTCAATGAAAAAGACTTGCCAGATTTTTATTGGGCTGAAGCAGTTGCTACAGCAGTCTACATAATGAACAGGACTCCCACTGCAGCAATACATGGAATGACTCCAGAGGAGAGGTATACTGGTAGGAAACCAGATATTTCTCATTTGAAAATTTTTGGTTGCATTGCCTATGTACATGTGCCAGATGAGTTGAGATCCAAGTTGGATCCAAAAGCTGAGAAGTGCATCTTTATTGGTTACTCTCTGCAGCAAAAAGGGTATAGATGCTATAACCCTTCTACTCGTAAGTTTACAGTGAGCAGAGATGTTGTTTTTGATGAGATGAGTAGCTGGTATAAACCAGTAAATGTGATTGATGATGTAGATGCACAAAATGGTAATGCTGCACAGAATTCACAGCAGCAGTCACAAAATATTAGTGGACCTGGAGCGTCCTCTAGCAGTGGTTCACATTCTTCGCCATGGACAGGCAGATTGAGATCAGGAGAATCTTCTCAAAGTAATGCAGATAGTGGTATGCAGGTATCACGAAAAGGAAAAGAGAAGGTTGATCAGCCCATGTTTGATGTGAATGCAGGTCACTCTTATGTGGATGGTGAATCCAGTGGCTCAGAACAGAGCATTGATGATGAGTTGGGTATTCCTTCTATTGTTACACCTGGAGTAAGGAAGACCAGGGATGTTTTGAGAGCACCTGGGAGTGAACCCACTTTGCGTAGGTCTACCAGAGTTAGGTATCCTGTGGATAGGCTGAAATATGATGGATTTACAACCATTCACTATGCATATATGGTCAAGGTGATACAGGAACCAGAACCCACTTCTTTTGAGCAAGCCATGGAAAAAGAAAAATGGGAGAAAGCCATGGATGAAGAAATGGATGCCTTGGAAGCAAATGCTACATGGGAATTGGTACCTTTGCCTAAAGGTAAGAATGCAATTGGCTGTAAGTGGGTTTATAAGGTGAAGCACAATGCAGATGGTTCTGTGAACAGATACAAGGCAAGATTAGTAGTCAAGGGGTATGCACAAACATATGGCATTGACTATGAAGAAACATTCAGTCCGGTTGCAAGGATGGCAACCGTAAGAGCACTCATTGCTATGGCTGCATCAAAGGGATGGTCTTTACATCAGATGGATGTAAAGAATGCCCTCTTGCATGGTGATTTGCAAGAAGAGGTCTATATGGAGCAGCCACCAGGCTATGTGCATATTGTTCATCCTGAGTTTGTTTGCAGGTTGAAGAAAGCCTTGTATGGTTTGAAGCAAGCACCTAGAGCATGGTCTGACAAGATAGGGCAGTATCTTGTCACTATTGGCTTTCAGATTTCCAAGGCAGATCTCTCACTTTATGTGAGAAAGACAGAGAAAGGTATTGTGCTGCTTGTCATTTATGTTGATGATTTGATTATGATAGGTGACAGTGATGAAGATATCCTTCATGTGAAAATGCTATTGAAGCAAAAGTTTGAGATGAAGGATTTGGGAGAACTGCGTTATTTCTTGGGTATTGAGGTGATTAGATCACCAAGTGGGATAGAGCTCTTGCAGAGGCAGTATGGATTGGACATGCTGTCCAAATATGGGATGACAGGCTGTAAGCCTATTTCAGTTCCTTTGGAGCAGAATGTGAAGCTGAGCACAGATGCAGGTGAGCTTCTGGAAGACCCTACTATGTACAGACGCATAGTAGGAAGTTTGATTTATATGACTATTACCAGGTCAGATTTGAGCTATGCTGTTGGATTGGTAAGTCAGTTTATGCAGGCTCCAAGGAAACCGCATTTGGATGCGGCTAGACGCATACTCAGGTATGTGAAGTCCACATTGCAGTATGGACTATTTTATGAGACTGGGGTTCAGATACAGTTGCATGGATACACTGATGCTGATTGGGCTGGTAGTATTTCTGATAGACAATCTACCAGTGGATATGTGTTCTCTTTTGGGAGTGCTGCAGTCACTTGGAGCAGCAAGAAACAGCCTACAGTTGCCTTGTCGAGCACAGAGGCTGAGTACAGGGGTGCAGCAATGGCTGCATGTGAGGTAGCTTGGTTGCATAAGCTACTTTATGATATGCATCAGTCTACAGATGGGCCAGTTGTCATTTACTGTGACAACATGAGTAGTATACACTTGGCAAATAACCCAGTCTATCACGCTAGAACAAAGCACATTGAGGTGCATTATCACTATGTGCGAGAGAGGGTTTTACTAGGTCTTATTGATCTAGTTTATGTCAGCACAGAGGATCAGGTAGCTCACATATTTACGAAGGCATTGGGTGCAGAGAAGCTGCGCAAGTTCAGAGACCTGCTTGGTGTGCAGGAATTGGGATTGAGCTCGAGGGGGAGTGTTGAGATATCGAGCTCCACTCGTGATATGCCAGGGTGACTGTTGTGCATTTATGTCACCGACGTGTTTGTTGAAGATGCGGTTGGTACACCACCCATGAATAATAGCTACATGACAGCTATCCTTATCTACTCTAGTTCGTGGCTCGGTTAGTATGCCACCTTAGTTAGTTGAGTTTGGTTTGAGACCCATATATAGGGTTCTTCTATTTCTTTGTAGTTGAGTTCTTTTGGCTTACACAACTAAGAAGAGGAAAACTGTTTTCAGCCTCCACCCTTGTGTGTATTCCCCCATTGTGCAAGCAAGAAAGCTACAAGTGAGACTCCTTCCTTCTCTCCCACAATCTTGACAGCTTTGCCCTATCCTACTTTGACCGTCTGCGTCTCAGGTGGACGGGTAAGTCCCCCTTGGTGCGTCTGGTCATAGGCGGCCTAGGGATCTCTGGGTCGCTATCCGAAGTAACTTCCGATTCAGAGTCAAACCCTCCATCTTCACTAGAAGAGGTGGTCTCCCCTGGTGGCCGCAATTCGAATGGCGATTCGGTTCTAAGTATTGATGTCATTCCTGATTGGGCTAGGCCTGCTTGCTCAAGGTCTATGGCCCCTATACATTCCAACCACGCACGATCACATTTCATGCGCATGACTCCTTGCTCCAGTCTAAGGGCCTGCCTTTTCTGCGGCTTGGCGTCTGCTCATATCTACTCAATTTCTCGTCCTTCAGTGTTGTACTCTATGGTATCCACTTCACCCTCGCTCTCATCACTGAAGGATTGGCAGTCTTCGTATTCATCGCAGGAATCTTTGTTATTTGACTGCTCATTGTCTCCTAGGGCTTGGTATGCCCCGTGTCGTTGGTCCGGAACCAGGGCCCAGTTATACATGAGGTTCAACTCATGCACCCTGGTCCATTGCCACTTAGGATCGTCTAAGAGATCCTGGAGCGGTTTGAAGTTGGCAGTCGGGTTGCCCGGTAGGTGCCCTGCTAGGTATTCCAGTACTCCCTGGAGTTCCCTTTTGTTGGATGTCACTTGGAAGGTAACAGGCTTAGGCCTTCCATGGAGGCTTGCTGCCATCATGTAGACTGTTGTATCGAGTGCTTCGTTTGTCTTGCCAATCGTTTTGATGGCTTGCTCATACATCTCATGGTCTGAGAATGGCAGGTCAATTGTAGCGAGAACGTGCATCCAATCCCACTCATCCTCTGGGCATGGGATATACTTAGTCAAGGACCCATAGGGCTTCTTGACCTGAGTGTTCCCTTTGAGCATAGCAGAGATGGCCTCTAGGTCGACTGGTGAGGTCTTCCAAGTGTCCATCTCTATTCTTACGGCATCAGTTCTATTGCCAAGGAAGATCAAGCCGTTACCCCAATCTTCGATGACTCTAGCGTTGCGCATCCAGGGTTGGCCTAATAGGACATCGTAGTCCACTCCCTTCATGACTATAAAGTCGACAGAGAACTGGACACCTACGATCTTCACTGGCCAATTCTTCAAGACCCCGAATGGCTTCACTCTCATACCGTTTGCTAGCGTGACATTAAATCGAGCGGCTTTGACAGGCGGGTTTCCCCAAGTCTGCAGCACTGCATGGCTAAGCACACTAACCCTGGCTCCCGTGTCTACAATTCCCTTCCTCGTTGTGTCACCCAGGGCTAGGACCGGTAGGAATGCGTGTATCTCAGAGCCCTCCCAAAAGGCATTGACGTGCAAGGATTTAGGCACAGAGTGCAACATCAGACTTGGCAATTGTGTTTATGCATCCTGGTCTTGAGGGTCTGCCGTGGCCTGCTCTTGCGATCCCTCGACCCACTGCTTAAGGTCTTGCCATAGGGTAGGGTGCTACTTAAGCAAATCCCCTAGGCTAAGTGTTACAAGCGTGGTCACTAGCATGGTCAAGAGGTCGTCAGATACTCGTCCTTCTTTTAGCCTAGACTGTCCGGTCCAATAGCCGCGGCTGATCTGCAGCTCTGTTGTGTCTAGACTTGGTCTCAGTGGCAGTGCTTGTGGCGCAGTGGCTTCGGCCAACTTAGGTTGAGGTGGTGACATTGGCATGCTCATGCTGGAGAGATTATCGATCTCGTCCTCTATGATGGGTTCAGCATCTTTGAGATGCTGTTGAGCCTCCCTCACCCATTCCTTCACCTTTTCTATGGCCTCTAATTGTCTCTTTGGATGCCGGTATTCCCCTATCTTAGCGCTTCCCTTTTTGGCTGTCTTAGGGGCTGAAGTCTCTGCCTCTGTGTCTGAGACTTTCTTCCCAGTAGGTAAGGTCGTAGCACTCTCGGTCTTTAATGCGACCTTAGCTTCCGATCTCTTCTTTTTCCGCATGCGGCTTTTCTTTCCTATTAAGGTTGCATCAAGATTGCTAGGTCCTAGCAGAGAGATGCCAACCTGCTTTGTTTGGGCTTGGGTCATGACTCGCAAGGGAATAGGTGTGGCCTCCCCATCAGGGTTTTTGACACCAAACAACCCCAATGGGACGGATGGCAAATTAGTTGAGCTAGAGGACGACTTCCGCTTTGGGCAGTCTATGAAAAGATGGGTGATTCCGCATTCTGCGCACCTTTGGTCAGCCTTGTCCCTATTTTGCTGCTCTCTTTCAGGGCAGCGTGATGAGACATGACCGGGGTGTTCGCAAGTCCAACAAGTGGATCCTGTGTGGCTGCCCTCCTAGGCCTCTACCCCGTCCTCGTCTTAACGCCATCACCGGCACGGGTCGATAATCCATGAGGACCATGTTGCCCTCGTTGTCATACGAGACGTAAGGGTATATGTAGGTCTCTTCGTCATTTGGCTCCTCCATGTAGTGTACTGGAGCGTTGCTCAGTGGGTGGGTCACATAAAGACCAGGCGGTCTAGGAATGCCAGTAGGATTTATGTCCATTCTAGGGACAGTTGGTTTCATATCGTTAGGCGCGGGTAGAGCCAATGGGGCTCCCCTTCCGAAGAATGGCTGCGGCCTGTTAGCTAGATAAGGCTATCCGTAGGGTTGCGAGTATGGAAGTCTTCGTGGCAGTTGCAATGTGCGACATCGTGGCTGAACCTACCGCAGTTAGCACAAGGTCTTGACCTTGGGTCTTGACACTCGGTCGGCAAGTGGTTTCCGCCACAGTACATGCACTGGATGTGAGGGCGCGTTGGTCGTCTCAACATGTCTTGTATCTTGGCTAATTCCATCTTGACCTCAGTCAAGCCTATCTCGGTGGCCTTCCCCTTATCTTGGGATGATGGGTTTGACTGCTCACTAGAGGCTAACATTCTCTCTAAGCTTCGCGGGTTAGTCTCTTCTAGAGTTGAGCTCCTAGAGCTTCGCTCTTTCAGCTGGTCATCGAATCTGATGGCTTTCTCAAAAACTCTAGCCACCACGTCCCACTGCAAGCTTGAATTGCCTGCCAATGCCTTATATAACTCCCCATCTCTAATTCCGTTGATGAATACAGTTGAAACTGCTCTATCAGTCGGTCACTCACCTAGAGGGATTCTCTTAAAGAGACTTCTCACATGGGTCACGTAGTTGCGGATGTCCTCCTTCTCTTTCTGCTTGACATTCATCAAGCATACTAGCAGGTTATCGGAGTATCCGGGCTCCGCGAACCTCTTGACGAAGAGATCCTTGAGATTATTGAAGTTGGCTCATTCCACGACATCCAGGCTTGTATACCATGTCCTACCCTTGTCTCCTAAGCAAAGCCCGAATGCTTGCGAACGTTGAGTCTGGTCGTTGAGGCCGTTGGCTTCGCAAACTTGCTCAAACTGCTCAACAAAGCTGTATGGATCGTCATGCGGTTGGTACTTGTCGAGTTGCTTGGCAACAATCAGTATTTTGGCCTGGCTCTTTGAGCCCTGGTTTGCCCCTAATCCTGCAAGCAGAGATGTCGCTAGTGCGGTGGCACTCTGCTCTACTACGGTGTTATCGAGCAGCCGTTTCATGAGGAGCTCACTCAGCATCAAGTCTCCCTCTAGTGCTCTCTCATGGTCTGTTCGGTTCCGGCCAGCCAAGTTCAGCACTCGCTGCACCTCATGCAGCTCCATGCTTTTCCTTTGGCTCCTAGCCTGTTGATCCCTATTATAATCAGCTATGCCTTACAATGCCTTGCGGGCTAGCCTTCTCTCCTCCTCTAGGTCTACAATGATTGCATCTGATGTCCTGCCACGGTGCTCGTACCGGGCGTGCGCATCGTAACTGCTCACCATCTACTGTATAGTGTCTGGGAATACACTCAAATCGAGCTCCTCGGTAGACCGATGGTCTGAGCTCTCTTCCGTCATGGTCGAATTATTGCGCCTCGCTGCGCTGTCGATCAGGTTGACTAGTCGTGACAGATCCTTGTCGTTGGTGCTCCTTGCTTGGTTCTACCTTGCGCTTCACGTGTTTGTCTATGTCTTGGGTCCTCTCCTATTAGTGGGTTCCTTGAGCGATTTATCTGAGTGAGTTCCTTTGATTATTGAATACAATTCTCAATTTATGGTCACTTGGTGAGTGTGTTGTTCCTCGTGCACTTGTGCCCAATCAGACTTTCAGCTTTCCTAAGTGTAATTCAAGTGCAAAAATTCAATGTGAGTGCTGCAAGCAATTTCCCGGCGTCTTACTCACTCTTGCTCGTTTCGGGCCTAATAGGCTTTGTTGCTCAAGTCCTGGCCATTCTAGTGGGTTCTAGGGTCTGCGCTACTTCTCACCGTTCACTAGGGGTTAGGTTGCTGGGGAGTGCTCCAGCACTGTCCCTTGGTCTTGACTCCTACGTCGGGAACTGCCTACAAGGCTTTTGCCATGTCATCCTGGAGCGGGTTGCGCTTCCAGTCGCTCGTGGGGGTCAAGTTTTGATATTTTCTCCCTTTTTTTTTTTGTATGTCTGACTCTGGGAATCGGACGTCCGTGACCCAACGAGAACAAGGCATCGGCCTTGGGTCTTGTCTCGGTACCCAAGAACCTACCAAGCCCTCGCAAGGCGACACTTAATCCTTTTCTGATACTCACTTTTATTTTCGCTCCAACCTTCCTTACTTTCTTCTTTTCCAGCAAGACGCCATCCCTAGGAAGACAAGGCATTGGCCCCAGGTCTGACTTGTCCCCAGGAACCTACCAAGCCTTCGCAAGGCGATGATCAACTGCTTCTAAATTTTTCTTTCTTTTCTTTTCTATTTTATAGGGGTTAGAATCCCTTTTTACACACCTTTGTATCTATTTATTGTCTTTGAGATATTCAGGGTTTTTTTTTTCCTCTCAATCATCATTTTCCTTCTGGCAAGCTTCTCTAACTGCCTCACAACTAACAAGAACTCCTAGAACGGCTGTCTAGCAGGCTAGCAAAACAGGGTCACTAGAACTGCCTTCTAAAACAGGTCTTTCGATGCCTGGCAATGTCTTTACAGGAGGCAACAACTACTCAGACCTCCCTCGGACATATCCAACCTAAACCTGGGACTTCATGCATTGGACTCCATTCCCCAACAAGAAAAGAAAATCCCCTACAAGCACACCAACACATATAACATAAAAACACGATGCTTGTAAAGGAGAGATATCACCTGGATAGGGTCACAAGAAATCTCCGCCGACATAGGCTCCTTCCAAGCTCTTCTTTAAACCTGTCTAGCACAGGACTAAAACAAGAAACCATTAACCGCACCTATACTAAATAGACAACTGGCCCTCTTGGCCTAATGAAATAAAGCATTTCACTACAAAAACTGATTGGCCCTCTTGGCCTAATGAAATAAAACATTTAAAACCTCGCAAAACTGGCCCTCTTGGCCTAATGAGATCCTCCCTCCCCGAAATAGTACAGATATACAATAATATGCTCCTTTCTAAGGAGGAAAAATAGGGCTCACAGCCCTAAGCTAAATGCATAAGATTATGACCCATCCCTCCTGCATATATAGTAAGAGACGTACGCATAATATGTTGTCTAATCAGCCTATGGGTCCAGGATAACAATGGTAGATGGGTCTCAGCTACTCTTTGCATCACCCACATCAACCATTACCTGCCATATATCGCATGCTCTGATAACATTCCGCACAAGCGACCGGGTCCTGTTTCATTATTGATAGCAATATCCAAACTAGGACCACAGTTGAAGAAAATGTCTTCTTCATAAGCAAGGTTTGCTAGTGAATCCGCAAACTAATTCCAGTAACGTGGAATCAGCTGAAGAGACACTCTCTCAAACTTCTCAAGCAGGGTCATGGCAGTTCGATGATACATACAAAGGATGGGATTTCACACCGTGTATGTCCCATGTAGCTGATTCAAGATCAATTGGGAATCCCCTTTTACTAACAACCAGCGAATACCACCTTGCTTGGTAATATGCAGTCCCATAATCAAGGCTTTATACTCCGCCATGTTGTTAGTGAATCCTACCCCGAGATAAGCAGCTAACTTCATCGTAACTCTACGTCAGGGATATCGAATTACTACTCCAATACTCCCTTTTTTATTAGGGCCCCTGGACGCTCCGTTAAAATATAATGTGTACGTCCACAATGGGTTTACATAGCCTGCCATCACAAACTCCTCTATTCGTAATTACGATTGTCAAAATTTAACATGTTTAAAGGATGAACTGACGGATCCATCCCACCTTCTTCATTGAACTCAACAGGGATACTTGTCAACATTTGTAAACAGTGATGGCAGAAGACTTTGATCTCCCACACAAAGGTTCTGTCTTCTTGCTCAATTACTTTGTATCCTTTGCTCCACCAGATAAGTTTCCCCTGATGGTATCTCTGCTCCAGATATGGGTGCTCCAAATAAGGAATTAACCGCCCCATCAACCAGCTTTAAGCTCTTTTGCAGATCTCAAATCAGCCTCAGCATGGACCTGCAATGCATTTCTCTGTGTTAGCATACTTAGAAATAATAAGATTTAATCTTATTAAGATTAACCTTATTTTTAAATTCTACTCCCTGCAAATCAGCTAGTAGAGCTGTAGACCTATTTTTTCCTATCCTGATAAACTTGTAGGGGCCATCCCATCTAGGTTCCAACTTCCTTGGAAACAACTCCCTGCGCACATCGTAATACAGAACTAATTGCCCTTTTTTAAAGGTATACTTCTTTGCTTTAAGGTTGTGCAACTGCTTCATCCGACATTTAGCTACCTCCTGGTGTAATAAGCTCTGCAATTTTAGCTCATCCAGGTGGGCTATGGTCATGAAACGCTCAAAGAGTGCATCCTCATCTCCCAAAGAGTGGTTAATTGCAAACCGTATGGTTTGCAACTTGATTTCGAGGGGTAACACACACTCTTCCCCGTAAACTAATTTAAATGGAGTATGGCCGGTAGCTCGCTTGAACGTTGTATTGTACGCCTATACTGCCACATACAACTTCCTGTCCCAGTCTCGTTTCTTCTCAGAGACTATTTTAGACAAGATACCCACAAGCTGCTTATTATTACTTTCGACTTGCCTGTTGGCTTGTGGATTATAGGGGGTCATTTTGTTGTGCTTGATTTGTCAAGTTTCAGTCAGCCTTTTGATTACTTTATTCAAAAAGTGGGTTCCACGGTCTGACACTAGTTCCTTCGATGGATCGAAACTTGCAGTCTCTTTTGCATTGTCTTGCCTCATCGCCCACGCTTCTGACCATTTTGTAAAATAATCAGTTGCTACTATAATGTACCTCTTCTGGGTAGTAGACGACGGCGTGATAGAACCCACAAAGTCAATGTCCCACTTCTCAAATGAAAGGATAGCCATGATAGGCGTAAGTGGGCATTTCCTATTCTCTCTGCTGTCATGTCTTTGACAGGTGTCACATCTCTTAATGTACTCAAAGGAATCTTGGAAGATGGACGGCCACCAATATCCAGCTCTTAAAGCTTTTTGTGCCGTCAACTGTTTAGCAAAGTGCCCTCCACACACAGAGTCATGGCACCCTTCCAAGATGAAAGGAATCTCGTCAAGCATCACACATTGGCGATAGATATCATCAACACCCTACCGATATAGTGTTCCTGCGATCAAGGAAAACTTCAAAGCCTGTTGTCTGATTTTCCTCTCTTCTGATTTTGATAAACCAACTCCAGTCTCTCCCGTTAATAGATAATGCGTGATAGCAGCATACCAAGATGGGATAGAAGCTGTATCAATTTTAAACATTTCTTCAATATCACTTCCTTCAGCCAAAGTCTCTTTCGGCTCCCCCGAAATCCACAAGGCATTCCACAATACCCTGCAACCTCAGTGGCTTACTCTTAATCTCATAATCGAACTCCTGCAAAGTGATTAACCACTTTGCCAGACGATCAGGCGGTTGTAGCTTGTTCATAAGCAATCTAAGCCCTTCCGCCTTCGTATAGAAAACTACCTTCTCATAGAGGATGTAGTGCCTGAATTTTTTAGTCGCAAAGACCATCTCAAGGCACAACTTCTCCATGTAGGTGTAGTTAATTTCTGATATGCCCAATTTTCAACTAGCAAAAGCTATCGGATGATACCATTTTTTCTCCCAGATTTGGGCTAAACAACAGCTGATACTATGCATGGTGGCTGCTGAAAATATGTAAAACACCTCACCTCTTTTAGGTGCTTTTAAAATTGGTGCTTTTACTAGCTTCTGTTTCACATCCTCGAAAGCTACCTTACAAGGGTCGCTCCATACAAATAGACAGCTAAAGGATAATAAGTTCGTTAGTGGCAACATCCTTTCTGCCAAGGCATTTATAGACCTCCGATAGTACCCTATCGATGACAGAAAGCTATGTACCTCTTTCAGAGTGCATGGTGGACTCATAGCGACTATAACCTTGATCTTTTTAGAGTCAGTTGCGATCCTTATTACTGAACTGACCACATGGCCTAGCAATAGCCCATAAGGCACTCTAAAGACACACTTCCGTGAGTTAAGAGCGATACAAAATTGTCTGCAGCGCTCAAAGCACTTTCTTAAAATAATCAACATCCTTTCCCTTACAGGCTGCCCCCAGGTCATCAATAAACACTTTCAACTTATCTGGGGAGATGTCACCAAAGGTCTTATCTGTTGTTCATTGCCATGATCCAGGTGCATTGCACAAACCAAAGGCCATCACATGGTACGCAAAAGTGCCAAAGATAGTAATAAAAGTTGTTTTCAACTTGTCCTCTTCTGCAATTGCCATCTAGTTGTATCCTGCAAAGCAATACTTAAATGAATATATTTCCCTACCCACTAATTGATCCAAAATCTAGTCAATAAATGGCAACGGGTAGTAATCCTTAACCGTTTGCTTATTCAGCTCTCTAAAATCTACACATAGTCGGATCTGGTTGTTTTTCTTCTTCCTAATAACAACTGGTGAACACCATTCTGTGTGATGTACATGGAAGATTAAACCAGCTTTCCGTAACTTCTGTAACTCCTCAAATAGCCTGTCCCTCAATTCAAAAGGCATACGCCTTACCTTCTGACGCACAGGACGACTGCTTTATTTTACAGGAATAGTATGAAGAGCCAGGCTGGGAGGAATGCCTCTCAGCTTGTCATAACTCCAAGCAAAGATGTTGCGAAATTCTTGAATCAAGGACACATAGTCCTCCCTTTCTGTTGAACGGAGCATGGAACCTAATTTAATTGGCCACGAATCATTCGCCGTGCCAAGGTCCAACTCAATCACGTACGCGTCTCTTATCCTATCTTGCGGCTCTATCGGCTCATTTAGAGTTATCTGATAAATATCATTTGCAGTGGACCCCTCTTTAGATTCATCACTGGAGGATGTCTCACTACCAGATGGATCATCTGCTGTTTCTAATTCAGTAGAGGATAAAGGAGCTGTCTCACTCTGAGGAGACTCAGGGTAAGCATCGACTATTACTCGATTAGCACCTCTACCCAGAACCACTTGACCGGCGAGTATATCGACTTGACAATCTATTCGTAAGATCCAAGGCCTACCTAGCAAGACTCGATAGCTAGGACATCTTGCAAATCTTATTACCCTTAAGTCCAAGAAGCATTCTACACTTGCAACTGTAGCATGGACTTTAGTAACACAACCTTCTAGTTGCCTTACACTATCATCAGCCATTCTAAGAAGGGTGGAGCTATCTTTTTAAATGCCTAGACCCAACCTCTCCATCAACTCTGAACTCATGATATCGACGAAGGACCCAGTGTCTACGATAGCATTCTCCACTAATATTCCATCCACGTATGCTGGAACCCTAGGGCAATTCTTTTCAGCATGATCAAACCAATCTTCCCCTACTTGTGCTATGCCCAAAGGTTCTACAATATACCCAATATGCAGGATCTTCTTGAATTCCTTGTGTACTCCTGGAGATAATTTGATCAACTGTAAGAGGTTTACATTTGTTTTGACTTCGCAAAGAGAACTTGCAATCAAAATCATGATAGGTAGCCAAAGCTCTCTTTTCTCGCCAAACCATTCTTTCTTTTGGTCTCGGGACCAGCTTTGGTGCTTCCCTTTTAGCTCTTGCCTTCTTTCTTGGCACTTCCTCATCCTTCTTAGGATCGGCTTTTTTGTCAACATGCCTTAGAGGTCCACCTTCCACGCTAGGATTCAGGACTTGCGTCCCCTTATCCCCTTGCTTAGGGTTTCCCTCAATCGGTTTTGCATTATCTTTATCACTCTCTTTAGCCTTTTGGCCTCTTGTCACGGCTCATAGGTTAGAGGTTTCAGTGCCATTGATGCGTACAGCCTCGATAAGGCTGACTCCATTGCCTTGTGGCAACTCTTCTATAGTGGTCTTTCCCCTTTGCAGTATTTGTCTTGGTCCCTCATTTTGCTGGAGGTTATTACCTTGTGCTCTATGATTAACTAGACTTGGCTGTTTACTCCCTTGTTGGAGGGAACTAATCTTACTCCAATAGGTAGCGGCTAAGTGGCCCGAGTTTCCACAAATATCACATTTAACATTTGGACAGTTTCTAGGGAAACATTGTCCGCCACACCACTTACAGCTGAATCTTGAGGGACCACCCTCTTCAGGGCGTCGACTCCCTATCAGATTCTGCTGCTTCTTCAGGAAATTGATGTCAACAACTATTTTTCGATATTGTTCAGAAATCATGTCAGTGTAGTGCTTCATCATATCCTTAACTTCACCAAGGACATTAGATGCACTCGACTCATAGCCTTGATCGTCTATCCGTCATTCCATTGGCCTAACAATTTGATTGGGCATTGGTTGTTGACTCACAGGAACAACATTAGAGTTCGAAGCTTGGCCTCCAACATTTGGTGGAGCCAACTGACTAGCCATAGGCATAGTCACACTGAGAGGAGTTGGTAGCAAAGGTCAAACCATGCTTCCTCTCCCATTAGGATTATTCATAGGCATCCCTTGACTCCCATTTATCAATGGTAAATTGCCTCCAGGTACTAAACCCACATCAAGATTTATTCGAGAGAAGTAGACCATTTGTAATCGTGACTCTACTCCTTCTGCCCACGTGATGGCGGGGTCTATATCAACCAAAGCCACACTGCTCAATTGTACCTGAATATTGAAATCCAATCCATGCAAGAAGTATTGCAATTGGGCAGCCGGTGGAATGGGAATGTAAGCTTGTAACTTACGAAATACTTCCTTAAGCTTCTTGGCATAGGCTTTCACATTCTCATGGGGGTCTTGGCATGTTACATTCAAAACACGCAACCAGTATTGGCCACCCCTTTCAGGGGCATATTCTCCTCGGAAAGCTGCATAAAATTGGTCGATTGTGGTTATGGTTCCAATCTCTATGCTATGATACCATACTGCAGCCCTTCCTTTTAATGTCATGTTAAAGAACATCATAAGATGTCCCTCATCTTGGATGCGGTAATTAAACATTAATCTTTGGAATTCACAAATGTGAAACTCTGCATCTTCTTCAGCTCACCCATTAAAAATGGACAAAGGCACTCCTAAAGCTGGGAGATCCGACGTCCCTGCAGGAATTGCAATGGGTTGTGCCATGACGACAATCGGATTGACAATAGGAGTTTGAACTGATAGGATCACACCCCCACTTGAAGTGAATTGACTTGGTGGAAGAGAGGAAGAACTTACGCTTTCTCCTGCACCTAAAAGACTATGTGCAGCAGTTGGATTACTAAAACCACTTCCTCTTATGCGTATTGGGCTACTCCTTTGAGGAGAATAACAACTTACGATCTTCAACCGTCATCTAGCCCTCTCCGCACGTTCTGCTTTTTGTATTTCGGCTGGACGGTCCTTGTCAGAGGACATAAACCAACTTTTTTGGTCCCTAAAAACCCTAGATTCGAGAACCACCACTTGTTGGTAGCTCCCGCCAGACGCACCACTAATGGGACCTCAAATGGGCCGGCACTAGACCTCATGCTCATGACAAACAAACATACCCTCATGGCCTCGCGGGCCAAGAGCGTCTACCTGCTACTAAAGGACAAACTGTCCTAAAGCCTAATCTATGCGTTTATAGTTTTGTATTCCAACGTTTCCCTTTCTATAAACTTCAGAGAGTGTCTACCTGCTACTAAAGGACAAACTGTCCTAAAGCCTAATCTATGTGTTTATAGTTTTGTATTCCAACGTTTCCCTTTCTATAAACTCCACAGAGGGAGAACTCGTACACATCGGCAATAAATGCCACGATAATGGCAACCTCTCGGTGGAATCACCACGGCCTCACTGCAGCTCTCCTACATCGCAGGGATTAGCCCCTTGATGCACTGCTCAACATATAGAACAAACGAACAAACTCCACTCTTTCATTTCGAAAGTATTCCAGGAGATACCATGTGTCCTTACCAAATAATCCCCCAAGAAACGAACATCTATCCTATGGCTTAGGATGCCTTTTCACACTCAAGCGTGGGTCATTGTCATTGAAAACAGGTGCTGTGTATCCAGTCCTTTTTATTCTGATACCATGGTTGACATGCACATGCAAAGTGGATGATCCTAAAGTGCTCAAACATAATTTTCAATCAGAAACATGTTGTGCACAACCAGGCTTTCCAATGCTCATTCACTAACTTGTTGCGGCGATGTAAGGATAGCACCGAGACAATACTCGTGCTACTATCCTCTTAATTAAAATACAACGAACTCTATGTCATGATATGCATCAGAAAATCAACAACAATCAGCACGCAAATCACACCATTCAAACATCCCAACCCCCTACGTTTAGGTATTGCTTTTGTTGCATAGGTGTAGAGGTTCATTTTGTCATGTTTTGATGTATAAAAAGCGGTAATTCACAAACTTTGACAAGGAGATAGGGAAAAATGAGGCTAAAACTCATGCTTTGCCACTATCATACATCCACAAACAATCATTATATTTTTTCTTATTTTTCCAAGACGTATTTCTATTTTTTTCCTTATTTTCTCTATTTTCTTGATTTATTTGGCAATAAAATATGCTATTTTCTGATTTTTCTTATTCCATTCACTTCAACATACTAACATTCAATTTATCTTCCATTTTTTCCCCATGGGAATACCTTTCACCCACCCGAAACGGAAAAACTATCATTTTACCGCTTAAAAACCGCATTTCGAGTTTACGGGAATTAAATAGAGCATGTAAATCATTGCAAAATCAAATTTTTTTGATAAACATCAATTAATCATGATGTAACCAGCACACAAACAAATTTTCATCCAAGAAGAACATCATTATCATCATAAACTATCAAAAATCCTTCATTTTCTTCATAAAAATGATCATACCGTGTTTTTACATAACCCGAGACATCTTGAATGACTGCATAACCAGCAAACGGAGCCTCCATTGCTCTCAATCCAATGCTGCCCATCAATCTTCAGCATCTCCATCACCATTTCCTTCATTCTCCTTCCCGATTTCTCCTTCAAGATGATGCACATGAACAGCCCATAGAGGGGAGAGAGAGAGAGGAGAGAGAAAGACTAGATTCTGATCTCTTCATCTGGACAGCCATAACTCGCGCAAAGACCGGCAATATGATTAGCCAAGAGGGAGAAGTTGCCGGGTAATCTTTGTTCCATGAGTTGCTTTCAGCCTAGAAATCAAGATCCATGGGGGAGGGGGGGGGGAGGATTCAAGGTCCCAAAGGGCACCCCCCCTTTGGCCTAAAATTTTATCCACCTTTTCAAATCTTGGCCAATTTTTGGCCTCTTCCTCGTCTGGGCTCTGTTTTAGCCTTTGAAAAATCCTGCGCGTCCGTCTCGTCATCCCGCACTGACTGGCAGCTCCTGGCATCCCGCACAGCAATCGAAAAAATTATCAAAAATATACAAGTGTCACTCGGGCTCCTTTTAAAAGCCGTCTTTCACTTGGTGCTTAAAATCGTCCTAGCTGTAGCCGCCCCCTTCGATGTTAAATATTTTTCCCCTAAATTCTGAATTTTTTGGCAAATTTTAGGCACGTCCCGGGCTCAAAACTCCGCTCTTAGCTCCAAGGCTAAAATGGCTATTGTGAGGGTTGCCCATAATGGGCTCTACCAAAGGGATGGATCGTGCATCAAATGGATAATAAAAATACCTTCTTGCGTGGGAATTGCTAGATGAAGTTTATGTTGAGTAGCCACATGGTTATATGGATGATAATTATCTTAATTATGTATGCAAGCTTTATAAGACCTTATATGGATCGAAGCAAGCACCTAGGGCACAACATGATAGGATTACAAAATACCTTGTTAGCATCGGATTCCACAGAGCATAGACTCATACCCACTTTATGTATGTGAGAGTGATGTAAGTATTGTAGCAATTACTATATATCTAGATGACTTGACTATCATGGGTGACATTGAGACTGGGATTAACCATGTGAAGAGTTTTCTCAAAACTAAGATTGAAATGAGGGATTTGGGAAAGTTGTGCTATTTTCTTGGTATATAGATAATCAAGACTCTAGAGGGTATATGGTTATCAACACATAGATAGTATCCTTTGGATATGATGAAAATGTATGATATGGCTCATTCTAAGTCAAACTTGATACATTTGGATGTCAATGTTAAGCTTCCTACACATGAGGGTGATGTGATTGAGGATATCACTATGTTTAGAAAGATTATGGGTAGCCTTATCTCTTTTGCAATCACTAGGTTAGATCTAAAGTACATAGTTGGTTCGAAGAGTTAGTTTATGCATCTTTCACATAAGCCATATTTGGATGCAATGTAGTGCACATTGTGTTATATCAAGTTTACATTTGACTATGCCTTCTTCTATGCAACAATTATATGATTAGACTTGCATGGGTATACATATGTACATTGGATTGGTAGTATTTTAGATAGGAGGTCTACCAATGGGGTTATGTTTTCCTTTGGGAGTGGTGTTACTTGGAGCAGTAAGAAATATACTACAATGCACTATCTAGTAGTAAGGTAGAGTATAGGGGTGTTGTAGTTACAACATTTGAGATAGCTTGGCTAGGCAAGCTACTTAGTAATTTGGGGTTGCAGATGGACATGAAGGTTATCATTTATTGTGATAGCATTCATTTGACCAAGAATCTAGTGTATCATGCACAGACCAAACACATAGATCTCCATTACCATTTCATCCAAAGAGTGGGTTCTAGCAAGTGACATTGACTTGGTCTTTGTCGACGGTATAGAGGATTAGGATGTAGATATTTTTACCAAGGCATTGAGAGCTAAGAAGATCCACCTCTTCATGACTACACTTGAAGTGCATAAGCTCATGTTGAGCTCAAGGGGGGTTGAGATGTTAAGCTTCACATGAGTTGGCATCCACTACATGCCTTGATGATATGGTAGGACTTTACTCATTGGCACATTAGGTGAAAGACATGGAAGATATGCTAGCACTGACTCTATAGCTGAACTTGAAGGGAGCTTCCAACTCAACCCCCGAGACCTACGAACCGCTTATTGGTCAAGCGTTTCAAGCCAGCGGCCATGGCTACCTCTCACATAGTCGACATGCCCTCCCTACCTATGGGGTGTAGCGAGCTTACCTTGATGCCCGATAGAGTACCCTCCTCTCCCGTGCACGCCAATAGCTCCACAATCCTTGAGGCAAGCTCAAGCAACCTCAATCCCTCTCCAACAAGCTCCATCCTCCATAGCCGCGTGAGACAAGAGAAGGGTGGACAAGAGAAGAAGATGAAGAGAGGAGATGGGAAGCTTCTTCTCCTTGATCCCTTACTCTCACACGCTCACTCCCTCACACTCACTCACTCCCTCTCTCAAGCACAAGGAAGAAGGAAAGGAGAGAAGAAGAAGAAGAAGAAGCTTTTTGCCACACATAAGAATGAGCTTCTCATTCACTTTTCAACTTTATATACATACCCTACTTCCCAGGGCGGTCATCCTCAATTTTTTCATGGCCGGCCATGGCCTAGGCCCTTTCTCTCCATTCTTTCACTTCCTAGCTAGTCCTACTGCCCTTTTAAGTTTACAATTTGCACAGGAGGGAGCCTGGCGCTCTTTTACAAGGATTTGAGGGCGCCTTTGTATTTAAAGGTGCGCTTTCTTACTTTTAACTCCTCTCGACTTCAGCGGGCTGTGCCTTGGACTTTTGGCGGTTGTTTCCATGCTTTTGGATTTTTTTCAGATTTATCATTCTTATGGCTGCCTTCTCCATGCCTGTCCTTTACCTTTACCTTTTCCTACTTCTCAGATTTTTCTATTTTCGTGCTTTTTTTCTTTTGCTGGTGTTGTAGTAAACATTACCCCCCTTCTAGCGGAGTGCAAGTCCCCATCAGTGCGTGGTAGCTTGGAAGGTGGTAGTGTTGGTGGCCAGGTGGCCTTTTGAGTTTGTATACATGCCTTTGTCGAGGATGGTGTTGGAGGGATTCACTCAACTTGAAATCGAAAATGGTGTGAATTAGGTCCCTTTGCAAAGGTGTCTTAACAAAGATCTGCCCTTGAAATTGAAAATGGTGTTGGGGTGGATCCATTGGTTGATTTCTTTCTCATTGATACAGCTTTATCTTAACCTGCAAGGCAAAGTTGTGCACTTCCTAAGGGGTGTGTCTGCCTCTCTGTGGTGCGTGCAGTGCACGTGGTGGTGGAACTAGGAGTTGGGTCAAACCCACGGTGTTGTCCCACAGTTGAGGACCCAGTTCGTGCATAGTCATGGGTGTAGTGCAGGGCTTAGGGTGACAGGTCTGATAGTCATACTCTTGATGTGCCCGAAGCGTGAGGTGGGGAAGGGGCTAGGGAGGAACCCTAGGCGCAATGAATGTGGCACTCAAGATGTGTCATGGGGAGCTCAACCCCCTGCTTTTCTCTTTCTTGCGCCTGTTTCTTGTCTCTCTCTTTTTTTTTGTTTTTGGACAACGTATTGATGATGACTACGATTGGAATACCAAAAGAGTTCTTATACTGTACTCTTATCATTGTCGGAGGATCCATGAGGTGGCCTCAGGCACTTAGTAAAAAATGCGGGGCTTTGCAAATATTCTTTGATGCTAGCTCGTATCTTCAAAGGTGTTGATGACAAAAAGGGATGGTTACACCTCGTGAAGTAGGTATCACTCATGTTCTCTAGGATTTGCATGTAGAAAGAGGGGAGTACAATTGCCCTCATCATGAGCTAAGCCATGACGCAACTATCGATGCCTAAATTGATATAAAAAAAGAGCGGGGGAAGGTGGGATTCCTTAGCTGCAGGCTTTTGCTTAAGCAGGAACTTAATGAGCCTAAGGTAATTACAAGTTGTTATGAATGCTGGGTCTGGACATGAGGAGAAATCCTCAAGGAAGTGGTTGATAGATGGAAGGATATCCTCCAATCTAAAAGCCAAGCATCCCTCGGGAGTCCGTGAACTGACTTTGTAGACCATTGGAAAGTCAAGGGCCCCATGCAGGTTCCTATCATGGTCGACTCCATGTCTCTAGGGATAGGGCATGTAGATGGGGCCGTTCGGCTCTTCAAGCAACGAGCTGTAGAAAGCAGTCCAGGCATAAGAGTTGGTATCCCAAACTCTTCTCCTCCACTTCAGATGCGCCTTCTAGCCTTGGACGGTCTTGGGAACCCGATTCACTTTATCCTACTAATATTCTGTTGGTTCCTGCCTCCATCTGGAAACCGCAATGTTTCTCTCCTCTATCCATCTATAGGCGAGGTCATTGGCCATTCTATTGACCCTTGCTATGGTCTCTAGGGGCGGGACACGATCCAAAGCTCGTGGATAGGAAAAGGAGAGCTCAAAGGGTCATGTCTGGAACTCCCGCTGTTGCCACATAGCCAACTTCTGAGACCAATTGACGGGATGGGGATCCTTGCACATCAAGGGGAGTTGATGTGGCCGTACTCTTGCTCTCCTTTGGGCTTGCTCCGCAAGCTCTCGCCTTCTTCTTCAGGCTGCTATTACATGTTGAGGGATTTGTGCCCCTTCTAGCTCTTCCGGTGGCAATTCAGGCAGGGGCGGATTGGGCTCTCTATGCTGTTCCTCCTCATATTCCTGCTCAAAGTCCGGCCCCTCTTCCATGGCTTGCTCTGCCGCCTCCAATTGGTCTTCAGGAGGTGGCTGTTGCACTTGTTTTTTAAACCCTAGTTCCTTGAGCTCGTCAATGGAAAGGTCGGCTTGCTGCAAGTAACTGTGTTGTTGTGCCGTAGTAATACCTATGCCAATTGGAAGGGTGCGTTCTTCAAGGCCTTATCTTAAGGCACGAGACATCAATTCCAACTTCCACTTCGTCTTTCTATTGATTCCTCGCCTTCGACTTGGGTGACATTCAGCACCGTGCTCAAGAAGGCTTGTCTCTGAGTGATTGAGCACAATTCAGCAACCTCCGCTCTTGATTCTGCGAGAGCATTCTTTCGCCTTCACTTGCCGCAAGGCATTCTGTTAGTCCACGCACTCGTTCGAACTTGTGCTACTCCCATTGTTGTGCCCTTTCTTCCATCTTTTTCCTCCCCTCCTCCATTTCTCGAGATAGCATCATTACCACCTATTGCTGCTCATTTACTAAGTCTAGCATCTGCATCTTCTCTTTATTGTGATGGTTCAGTTGCTCTTCGGCTATTTTTCTTCCTTGTTCCACAATGGTAAATTGCAATTTTGCCTCTGTGAACCTATCCAATAGCTCTTCTCGGGTCTTCTCGCAGCTTTCTAACTCTGCAAAGTGCAGTCTTCTTTCTATTATCGCCATATTCATGAGGGCTTCCACATCGCTTTTTGTGTTTTCCAAGTCATTTTTCAGCTCATGCGTGCTTCTTCCTGTGGCATCCTGCCTTTGTTGCTCCAAGGCTTGTATTTCTCTTTCTAGCCTTCCTTGCTCCTCTATTTCATACCATAGTCGAAACACCTGGTCGTCCTCTTGCTCTTGTCGTTGCTCTCCTGACTCCTAGACTTCTTGCTGTCAGTGCACCTCCAAGTGAGCGGTCCTTTCGATCAGCTCATTATACTGCTAAATTAACATTTTTTGACTGTTTAGAAGGGCTAGTGCATCTTGTTCTTCCTCCTCCAGCCTTCACCTCAAATGATCCTCACTCTCTTGAGCTTCCTTGGTCTTGGCGTCCAACTGCTCCTATAGAGTCTTAAGCTCTTTTTGATGAGCTGTAGCCTGCTTGGACATTTTGAGCCTCAAAGCTGTCGAGGATTCCTTTTCGATGGCTAGCTCTGCCAAGGCCGGTTTCTTCTCCTCTCTGGCCTGGCTCAATTGAGTGAGGAGTCCATCCACATATGCATCATAGTCTGCTGCTAGTGGCATTGTAAGAGGGGCCATAGTTGTCGACACTTCCAGCTTCTACTACTTAGGGTCTTGCCGTGATTCTGCATTTGCTACGGCTAGCCTCTTTGTTCCTACTTCGGGGGCAATCTTCACCACTTTGTTAGCCAGGAGCTGTATCATTGCCATAAGTTGAGTCGTCTCCACAGCTGGCACCCCCGACTCCTGTATCATGGTGGATGTGGTTTCAACTGGGAGTGGCACAAGGGAAGAGAGGAGGGGGTGCAGTGGGGCCTTGCCCTTTCCTGCAACCACCGGGACTATTTCTACACTGCCACTAACTCCAACCTCATGAGGCAAGCTCAGTAGGCACATCTCTCTCCCTCCATGGGTCTCTTCTATGGACCTGTGAGTTACCTCTGCCAAGTCTGCCACTTCCTTCCTCCTTATGTCTTTAGCTTCATCCTCTGCTCTCCTCTTCATCTCCTCCTTGGGTCTTCGTGACTCTTCTCTGATTCTTTCAAATTCTTTGCCTTCTTTTCTCCTTCATTCCTCCTCCATTCTCTTGGACTCCTCTTGTGCTCTTTTCGACTCAGCTTTCTATTCTTTACTTATCTTTTCCCTACTCTGTTTTTGGATTTTGGCCGTCTTCGCCTTGTGCCCTAACTTCTGTTGAGATGGCAAGCTCAACACCTGCAGACATTGATGATGGACCGCATGGCTAGATGAGTCCGCACGTCTACACTTAGCACATTGGTGGTCATTATGATACTCACATGGACACTGACTCATCACTTATTATATTTGGTTTGTTACACCTACCTACAGCTGGCAAAGATGTAGTGCCAGTTGATTAGTGTAGTCGGTTATGCATTGTTTGACTTAGAAGGCCACTTTCCTTTATGTTGTATCTTATCTATACTTTGTGTACAATGTATAGTGTGTGAAAGAAGAAGAAAAACCATCAAGAAAACGTTTTGGTCTCCATCTCTCTTCTTGTGTTCTTGAGTGAGCTTCCTCTTGCATGTACAGTGTGTGTTTGGCACAGCAGCTCAAGCAAAGTCCCCCACCACGCGATTCTTGACAGCTTTGGCTTGTGTGGATGGAGCTTCAGGCATGGGTGCGGCTATCTCTTCAATTCCCCCTGCTTCCTTGGTGGCCTCATGAGTAATGGCAGTCAGTACAACACCGTATCTGATGGTAGAAGCCTTGGTAGAGGATTTCTTGCAGGCTGATCTCGCTGTAGAGGCAGGGGACTCTCCTCCAGCCGTTGCTGCGCTCGTAGCAAGGGCCTTTTCTGATGTCTCGATGGTCTTTATGACAAACCCATTGCAATCCACTTCTTCAGGGGACCCTGCCGCTATGCTTTCCAGCACTAGGACACTGATCCTGTTCAAAGCATTGTACCTCTGTCCTGAGAAGAGGGCGTGGATCATCTTTGCTTACATCTTCACTTCTGGGTTTGGGATGTCTACCAAGCTTACTCCATCCATTGTGCGCACTTCACTCTTGTTCATTCCCAGCATGGCATATACGTCTCTTCTCTGATGCTTTACCGCCTTGGGGGCCAAGCCAAGGGCCTTCTCCACCACTTTCGCATTAAGTGGTACCTCTACCTGGTGGACAACATCCCCTATTCTTACTATCACTGTGCCATAGTTCCTACGAGCATCAAAACTCCTCAGGAACTCTGCACAAGCACTGTAATCCACTGCTTGTCCCACTTTCTTGACATACTTTCGGAGAGCACACTTGTCCACTAGCTACTTTACTGCTGGCTCCTCTAGGATGTCTTCGTCCAAGTTTAGGGTGTGCTTGAAGGTAAACTGATTAAATCCTCGTGTCTTCACACCTATCCCATAGTTGGCTTGCTCTTCTTCTGTGAATGGAAGCTTACCGCCTTTCGCCTATCCTGCCATTGTGGGTGCCTGCCATGCTACAGTACTCATAATTAGTGTTGATGGGATAGGCAAGAAGGAATCATGACATTATGAAAGATTCGAACAATTAGAAAAGCTGCACAAGAACGTGAAATTTGAGGAATATCACATTAGAAGAGAAGACATGGATTTTCCACGTGTGCTTTGCTCTCAAGCTTTTATGCATAGTTCACTCTTCATTATGTTTTTCCTTCGTGTTATGTTTCCCTGATCACCTTACCCCCTCCCCCTCGTGGGAAGATGAAGATCCTTCCTAGGATTGAATAGGATGAGGCAAGGGTGTTAAAGCACAGTGTGGTGTGCTTACTTTGACAACAGCCCCATTGGTAGAAATTTGGGTTGTATTCCAATTGGGCATGACGATCAAGTTCATGCAGTCTAATGTATGCTTGCGTGATGTACGTTAGGATATTGTGGAGCACATCGCCAGATTCGAGGCGGCTAGCCACGTGTAGCTCCTCTGCTGCTGTAAGGATTTGCTCGATGTAAGGATGGGCCAATAAATGGTCGTCAAGTAGTTTGTTACGCAGGATGGCCGTAACCCTAAAAGAAGTAGGAGCTATGTACATGGGATCATATTTCACAGTCTTGATTGCGCGTCTCTGCTCAGCATTCATCATAATTTGGCAACCTTTCCGCTCTCATTAGAGTCGTAAGGCGTACCATTGCTGTAATTGCTGTAAGAAGAAAGAGGTAGAGTTTGCAAGACTCATGAGCTCTTCAAGCTCCTGGATTGGTGCAAAGCAGGTAGGTTTTTGATATGAGGTCAGCATCCTGCCGATGATTGCTTGCTCCTTTGAGACTTCACCGCGAGCAATCAGCTTAGCTACAACCTTGGGGAATTTGATGGTCATGAACTCGTACTCTTCCCAGGTGCATGGTAAAGCACGGACTTTAGAAGCAAGTGGCTCATCAAGAAGGCCAAGGTCTAGCTGCTCATAACTGCAGGCGAAGGTCGTGAATGTGTTGTCCAGCATTTTAATGCAAGTGACCAAGTCATCACCTAAATTGGCAGCAAGGTCCTTGGCCATAGCAAAGAATGAGCGTTGCTCACATGAAGGCCTAAGGCTTGCAGGTGGTTGTGGCGGAACACAACTAGATGGATACATTAGCGATGATGTTCCGCTAGATTGTTCCTTGGGATGAGCATCTGCTTGGAAGGATGGTTGGGTGTCCTGCGACTTGGCGGACGTGCAATCTTCATCGTGAGCTGCTTTGAGCCTGCAAGAGTCGATCGCATTAGATGATTGCGGGACATCTAGCTGCTGTGTAGGTTGATGAATTTGTGAGATCTTGAGAGACATCGTGGGTTCAGGTTGCATGGGATTGATTGGTCGAGTCTCTAGAGACTTTGCACTGGTAATAGTAGTGGTTGGTTTAGAGCCAGTGGGTTGCGACTTTGGCTGATAGATGGATTTAAGTTTTGGCGCTTCGGCCTTTATGGTTGTCATAAATTTGACAGCTTGGATCTTAGGTATGGCTGGTTGTTTAATGAACATGCTGCTTGAAGCAAGTGTGGCCACAAGCTGTATAAGGGGTTTGTTCTTAAGGATTGACGACTTGGGCACCCAGATCCAGCCATTGCCCTCATAGTATCCTTGACCACATAATAGGGTTATGAGGACCCATCTTGGCTTAAGGGCATGTTTACTTCTTTGGTGTCTAGGTTGCTTTCTAGGTTTTGCATGAGAGTTCCTAGGTTTGCGAGATCGCATTTGCTTATTGTGGGAAGGCTTGCCTCGATGTTTAGGAACCCATTGAAATGTAGGTTTCTTAACCTTAGGAGTGGATTTGGTGGGGTGATGTGTTGTGATCTAAGTGGGGTGTGACAGACCAGGACCCCCTTCCTTAGCCTTAGGCATGGTCTTCTCTATTGGTGGAGCACCCATCTTGGAGGGACCCGCATTGCCCTTGCTGAAAGTTATCACGACATGCTCATTTCCTATGGCGAGATGCATATGCTGCCGGTCGTAATTGACATAACAACATGTTTGTTTTTTGAAAGTGCGCCCTAGCAGCGATGCCTTGCATGCCTCCTTTGTGTTGGGCAACACATAGAAGATGATTGGCAAACTTTCATTCTCAATAGAGACAAAGACTTGGCACTTCCCAAGGAGTGCATAGGATTTTCCCCCAAATGGGCTAAGTTTAGAGTTAGTTGGCTACAACTGGGGTTGACCGATGAGGATCCAATGAGCATGGGTTAGGACATTGAAGTCCGGTTCCTCATTGATCAAAGCATCAAAAGAATGTGTCTTTTGGGTTATGGCCGTGATTCATAAGTAAGCTGGAGCAACAGCTTCCTCATCATCCTCTATCTCAGTGATAATTGCAATGCACACATTGACAGGGGCCTCTATCATGGGGGCTCATGTAAAGGATGTGTGGGAGGGTAGTACTTCTTTATGCGATTGCCATTGAAAAATCCTATGCCCTTGCCTTCCAGTGTTTCAAGTTCCACATTGCCCGTCCTACTGATGGTACACACTCTAAAAGGTCCTAACCCTCGAAACTTCATTTTCTATTTATGGCCCTTCGCAGAATACAACAACACAAGGTCACCCTAGTCAAAATCACGTTGTTTGACATGTTTGTCGAACCACATCTTTCTTTGTGTCTTTTCACAAATTAGAGTGTGGGTGGCAATGAGTCTAGTTTCAGTGAGGCGTTCCAACTTGATAAGATAGTTAGTCCAAGCCTCTTTCCCTTCCCAACACTCCTACATCACTATCCTCAAGCTAGGGATAAAATTTTCTAAAGGCAAGATAGCCTCGGTTCCGTATGTCAGCCTGAAAGGCGATTGTCCCACAGCCGTTGTATAGGATGTTCGATAGGCCCACAAAGCTACCATGAGCTTGTTATCCCAGTCGCTCCAAGAAGTGGAAACCACCTTTGTGAGCACATTGACTAGGATCTTATGTGTTGATTCTACCTGGTCATTGACTTGGGGATAGTATGGTGAAGACTTCCTATGGATGATCAGGAAGGTTGATAGCAGGTGGGCAATCACCTCATTGATGAAGTGGCTGCCTTGGTCACTCACTATCTCAATAGGGCAACCAAATCTCAAGATGATCTACTCCCATAAGAACTTCTCTATGGTCCTTGCGTTGTTCTTCCTTGTGGCTTTTGCTTCAGCCCATTTCGTCAAATAGTTAGTTGCTATGATGATATATCGAGCCTGTGAATACTAGGCCACAGGACTAATGGGTCCAATGAAGTCAATGCCCCATTCTAGGTTGTCGTGCTATTACAGGGGACAATTCCATTTTGTCCTTTCATGCGGGACCTTGGTCCTTTGGCACTCATCATAGTGCTTGACAAATCTAGCTGCGTCACAAAATAGCGTGGGCCACCACAGCTGAGACTACAAAACCTTGTGAGCTGTCATGTCTTCACTCAAATGCCCCCCAGCGATTCTGGTGTGTGCCTCTCTCAACGTGTCATGCATCTCGTGTTCACACACACACACACCTGCGTAGCAACCCATCTTGCCCCAACCTATAGAGTTGGTCGGCAATCAGCTGATAGGGTTCGATCTTCACAATAAGCCTCCTGATCTTGGCCTTCTCAATGGGTCTTTCGCATAGACCATGTTTGAGCACGTGGATGACATCATTAGCCCAGTAAGTGTTAATTCAGCCTTGAATAACTCCTTGTCACTGGACATGCCAAAGAGATGCGTGTGTGGAAGGTCGTTCATTATTCCTTGTCTAGTGGCTTCACCTGTGGGTATGTGGGACATGTGATCTGGCATGTAATGCCATTTTCCTTTGCATAAAACCACATAGAAGTCAAACTCCATAAGAAGCAATAACCATTGTGCAATGCGTCCTGTAGCACGAGGTTTGTTCGCTAGATAGAGCAATGCTTGATGGTCAACAAGAAAGGTGAAAGGTATGGCCAAGAGATAATGTCTAAATTTCTTAATGGCAAACACCATGGCTAGCCCCTCCCTTTCCGTAGTGGAATAGTTCATCTCTGTGTCAATGAGCTGCCTACTAGCAAAGCTCACTGGGTAATCAAGGTTGTGTTTGCCAGATTGGCACAGAACACCTCCAATGGCAAACTTAGATGCATCTATATGCACATGGAATATTTTGATCCAATCTGGGGCTTGTAAGATGGGTGCGGTGGTAAGAGCCTTTTTCAATTCTTTGTAAGCACATTGGCATTCTTCGGTCCACTCAAATGCAATTAGCAGCTTGTACAATGGTCTTGCGATTAGTGTATAATCCAATACAAAGAGTAGATAGTACCCTATGTGACTTAAGAAGCACTGAACACCCTTATAATTGGTAGGTGGTGGCAAGTCGATAATGACCCTGATCTTTGAGATATCAGTGACGATGCCATTCTTGGACACAACGTGCCCTAGGATGCATTTGTGTTTCACCCAAAATTGTCACTTCAGAGGGTTCAACAAGAGATTATAAAGTTGACACCGGTCAAAGACTGCCTGCAGTTTCTCTAAGTGTTATGACCAGCTAGAGTGTATGCATAGATCATCCACAAACACCTCTAGCCCACGTCTGAGCATGTCTTTGAAGATTGTGCACATCATACGTTGGAAGATTGCAGGTGCGTTCATTATTCCAAAGGGCATAATGATGTAAGCGAGTACCCCCCACTCTGTAGCCAAGGCAGTCTTGTGCCTGTTGTTGGGGTGTACTTGCACTTGATTGTAACTCGAGAAACCGTCCAGGAAACTATAGGCTTCTTTACCTGCCACCCTCTCGAGCATGTGTTCGGTGTATGGCAATGGGTAGTTATCTCTTTTCGTGGTGGCGTTGACTTTCTTGTAGTTGATGCACACTTGGATCTTTCCATTTTTCTTCATAACGATCATTATTGGTGATACCCAATCCATGTGCTCTATTTTGTAGATGAATCCTGCTCTCATGAGTTTATCAATCTCCTCTTTTACTACATGGGTATGCTTTGGGTTCATGGGGTAAGGGCGTTGTTTTACAAGAACAACGTTAGGGACCATAGGGATGTTGTGGGTCACAACCCTGGGGTCGACTCCCTTAAGTTCATCCGGAGACCAGGAAAGCATGTCCACATACTCTCGTAGGAGAGCAACAAGACTAGCCTCCTCATCCTTGGTCAGGTCGTCTGCTATGAATACAGGTCGAGGCTTTTCACCTTCCCCTACCAAGTTGACTTCCTTGACCTTGGCTGGTCCTTCAATAGGCTCGCTAGTCTAGCACTGCCTCTTTGCTCCTAACAAGACCACCACTCTGTCACCCTTCTTGAACTTAGTGAAGCATTTGGGTAGGTTCTACGGTTTCTTCTGTCGTTCTACATCTGACTCTTTTGTTCATTTCCTTCTTTCCTCCTTTAGCCGATTGCGCCCTAGGCAAGTCCCCCTTGGTGCGTTTGGTTTTGGATAGCATAGATATTTCAAGGTCACTCTCTGTACTGACTTTCGACTCCGAGTTGAACTCATATCTCCCGCTCGAGGAAGGAGTCTCCCCATGTGGTCGTAGTTAAATAGGTGCATCTATCTTAAACACATGTACCACTTGTGGTTGCTCTTATCTGCTCTATCACCCTTCCATCATTATCGTACTCCAGGTATCCATTTCCTCCTTGCTCTCCTCACTAATGGGGAAACAATCCTCATATTCATTGTCAGAACTATCACTCCCTGATTGCTTGTCATCTCCTAGGTCCTCCCTTCTAGCTTCTTTCTCGTCGGTGACTAGAGCCCAATTGTACAGCAAGTTCACGTCGTGAAATTTGGTCCACTTCCACTTATGCTCACCCAGGAGGTTTTTGAGGGGCAAGATATTAGTGGAAGGATTTCCCTCCAATCTGCCTGCTGTCAAATACTCTAGGGTCTCCTAGACTTCTAGCTTATTATTTGGGACATGGAAAGTGACAGGTTTGGGCCAACCACACGCACTCCCTGTCACCATACATAGTGGTATTGAGTGTTCCTCATCTGGCGTGCGCATGGCTTGTGCAGCTTTCTTGCACTCCTCCTCATCGTCTAAGAATGGGAGATTGATGGTTGCAAGGACCTGCATCTAGTCCTGCTCATCCTCACGACATGGTATATACTTGGTCAGAGGCCCATGCGACGTGGTTGGTTGCGTATCACCCCTCAATGTGACTAAGATGGCATCCAGATCAATAGGTGTTGTCTTCCAGGTATCCATCTCCACCCTTATTGCTTCCTTCCGATTTCCTAAGAAGATTAGACCGTTGCCCTAGTCCTCGATGACTCGTGCATTCCTCATCTAGGGTCGGCCTAGCAAGATGTCGTAGTCCACTCCCTTCATCACAATGAAGTGCACAAAGAAGTGGACACTTGCAATCTTCACTGGCCAATTCTTTAAAACTTTGAATGGCCTTACCTTCATTCCATTTGCTAGTGTGACATTGAACCTGGCAGTCTCTATTGGCACATATTTAGGTACCGAGTGCAGCATTAAGCTCAATATATGTGTGACTGCATTGTGCTCATGTAGATTAGCCACAATCTACTCCGTTGGCTCCTCCACCCAATGCTTCAATTCTAGCCAAAGAGTCGGATGCTGCCTAAGCAGGTCTCCTAGGCTCGGTTACTAGGGTGGTTACTAATGTCATGAGGAGGTTACTTGTCATTTGCCTCCCCTCCATTCCCACACCCCTAGGCCATTGGCTAGGGGTGTCTTGATGCCAGTGGCTCCCAAGCTTCTCCTGGGTGGTGCTACTCGTAGCGTGGGCGCATTTGTTGACCTTGGTCAAGAGGGTGAGGCTAGGGTGCTCACACTAGAAAAATCCTTAGTTCCATCTTCTATGATGGCCTCGGTGTCCTTTAGGTTCTCTTGGGCTTCTTTTACCCACTCCTTGACCTTTTCAATCGCTTCTAATTGGCGCTTTGGGCGGGGGTACTCCCCTACCTTGGCACTCCCTTTCTCTGTTGTTTTTGGAGTGGTGGTTTCAGCCTCAACATCAGTTACCTTCTTACCACTCACTAGAGTCGTCTCTCCGCCGTCAGTCTTGAGAGTGATCTTAGTGTCGATTTTCTTCTTACTCTACCTGCAACTCTTCTTCCCTATTGAGGCGACATCTAGGTTGCTAGACCCAGGCAGTGATATGCGGGCCTGTCGCATTTGTGCAGGTGTCATGACATGCAATGGGATGGGTGTATCCTCAATGTCGAATATCTCAACGCCAAATAGCCCCAAAGGTACCGATGGTACATTGCCTGAGCTCGAGGGCAGCTTTTGTCTAGCGCATTCCTTGAAAAGATAGGTGATGCCACACTCGGCACATCTAAGATCAACTCTCTCCCTATTAGCCTGCTCTTTTTCTGGGCATCGTGTCGATATGTGACCAGGGTGACCACAAGTCCAGCACACAACTGGGTCTTGGGTTGGCCCTAAAAAACCTCTACCCCTTCCCCTTCCTAATGCCATCACTAGTACTGGTCGATGAGTCCATGAGGACCGGATTACCCTCTTCATCATACGAGATGTAAGGGTTCAAATATGAATCCTCGTCATTGGGTTCTTCCACGTAGTGGATGGGAGCGTCACTCAATGGATGTGCCATAAAGGGTCCAGGCGGTCTGGGTATGCCTGTGGGATTGATCTCTAATCTAGGGACATTCGGTTTTGCATCATTAGGTGCTAGAAGGGCGAATGGGACTCCTCTTGCATAGAAGTTTGGTGGCCTATTCCCGTAGTACAATGAGTTATATTGTTGTCCATAAGGAAGCCTCCTTGGCAATCGGCAATGCATTGCGTCGTGGCCAAACCTTCCGCAATTTGTGCAAGGCCTGGATCTTGGGTCTTGGCACTCAGTGGGGATGTAATTGCCTCCACAGTGCACAAAAACTGGGCATGCAGTCTAGTGGGTCTCTTTACCAGCTCCTGCAATCATGCTGGCTCCATCCTAACTTCGGCCAACCCTTGGTCTTGTGCCATGCCCTTGCCCTTATCCTGCATGTCAAGGGCTGATCTCTCGCTATAGGTTGTGGCTCTCTATGTGGTTCTTTGGCTAGAGCCATCTTGATTCGAGCTTCTAGTGCTTCTCTCCCTAAGCTGGTCATCTACCCTTATTGCCTCATCAAAAACCCTAGCAAGCACATCTCTCTGCAAGCCCAAGTTGCTTGTTGCCAGTGCCTTGTAAAGTTCCTCACTGCGGATTCAATTTATAAAGACGGTAGAGACCGCTCTCTCGTTTGGTCGTTCGTTGGTAGGGATTCTCTTAAATAGGCTATGTACATAAGTGACATAGTCTCTAATGTCCTTTTGACTGACATTCATCAATCAAACCATGAGGTTTTCCAAGTATCCAGTCTTTGAAAATCTCTTGATGAAGAGATCCTTCAGGCGATTGAAGTTTGTTTGCTCTATTGCGTTTAGACTGGTGTACCATGTCCTTCCCTTATCACACCCAAGCAGAGCCAAAAGCCTCCGAGCATTGGGTGAGGTCCGTGAGAACGTTGGCTTCACAAACCTACTCGAACGGCTCCATGAAGCTATAGGGTTCGTTGCTGGGCTGGTACTTGTCCAGTTGCTTGGCCATTGCAGGGATCTTGTTGTGGCTTCTCGCCCCCTAGTGACTCCTAAGCCTGTGAGCAAAGAGGTGGCTAGCACAGTTACACTCTATCCTGCAGCTGTGTTATCTATGAGTCTCTTGGTGACAAGCTCGCTCAGCATCAGGTCTACCTCTAGCTTCCTCTCCCTCTCTGTATTCAGTCCTGTTGTGGCCTTACCCGCTAAGGCCAGAATGCGTCATGTCTCATGCAGCTCTAAGTGTTGCCACAATTTCCTTGTCCTTTCCTCGTGGTTATATGCTGTGATAATCTGCAACGCCTTCCTGGCTGCCCTCATCTCTTCCTCAAGACTCGTAACTACTTCCTTGATCGGTCTGCCGTGGATCACGGTCCTTATTAGATGGTCGTATTGATCGACCACACGCTGCAATTCGAGTGAGAATTTGCCCAAGTCCACCTGGTCATCCTCTCTGTCCGTGTCTGCTCCTAACATTTCTGCATCCTCTCGCTCCACCAGGTTGTCAATCAGTCCAATCAGCTCGGGTAGCAATTTTCCCTCAATCCTATCATCTTTGAACTCTTCGGGGTTTTCAGGGTCCTACGAACGGGGCTCTATGGCACCCAGCTATGTCCCACGGTATGCTCCTATTGGTGGGTTCTTTGAATTATTATGATTTTATGTGAGTTCCTTGTTATTGGAAGCAACTGTCAATTTTATTCATGCTTGTGCTTAGTGCTTTCCACTGCACATTGCCAAATCAAGCTTTCTCCCTTTTAGTGCACTTTAAATGATGAAATCAACGTGGGGTGCAAATGCAAAGTGACCAATTAGTTCCCAGTATTTCCCTTTTTTTTCATAGCCTAATATGGCTCTAAGCGCATTTCGTGGCTGTCCTCTCGTATTGTCAAGGGTCTATGATGCACACTCTACACTCCATCAAGGCCTAATTGGAATCTGACGGTCAGTCAGCTCTAAGTCTCACATGTTCTATGGCCCGCTTCTAGAGATTGACTCAAGGCTACCCAGGTCTGGTTCCTCCAATCTCTGGCTTCTGAGAGCTAGGTTTGGTACTCACAAATATTTGGGGATGGGTTCGGAGCGGCCCTGGCCTGAGGAGGCGGCTCACTTACCAGTTCAAAATGTCCTGCCGTGGTGGTCCAATTCTAGGAGTTAGACCGTCCGATTCTAGGTGGTCTGACTAGAATAGATTTGACTAGTATTGGTCCCGATTGGTAGAGTCAGACTATCTGATCCTTGCCCGTCCAATTAGCATGAGTCAGATTGGAGAAGGTTGTCTGATTGGATGCGGGATTTTGGTCCAATCGGACCATGCGGTCTGATTGCTAGGTGGTCTGACTGGAATAGGTCCAACTGGACACGCAGGTGTCCAATCAGATCGTTGGTCCGATCGGCCGAAAAGGTATGTCTGACTCTTGTAGTTGGACGGTCCGATTGCCCAATTCTGGGAGTCGGACCTGGACACAGTGGTCCGATTGCGAAGCAATGGGGTGCAACAAGATGATTTGAACGATTTCTTCACGTGTGGTTCATGGCTGCCTGCGAGGCTTTCTAACTCACACCTATGCCAAGCAAGGAAGGGTTTTGCATACCTAGATCAAAGGAATGGCTCCACAATCGAGTGCCCCAATCTCTTCTACTCAATAGCTCTCTCTCTCTCTCTCTCTCTCTCTCTCTCTCTCTCTCTCTCTCTCTCTCTCTCTCTCTCTCTCTCTCTCTCTCTCTCTCTCTCTCTCTCTCTCTCTCTCTCTCTCTCTCTCTCTCTCTCTCTCTCTCAAGCTTTCCTTAATCTCTCAAATGTAGAATGAGGTCTCCCTTGCCACTCTTGGCCTCTTTTGCCCTGCGCAAGTCCGCATTCACCTTAATCTTGCTCCTCTTACCAACATTTAACCCTAGATTTCATTTTTTGCCCTTCTGTTCCCTATGTCATCATGTTATACAGCAGCAAAAACCCTACTACTTTTTTCTATTCCCTTGGTCCTAATCCTATCCTAATGCAACAAAAATCAAAAACAGTGGTTGAGGTTGATTTACCTACTTGCCTACTCAACAACAAACCAAAATACTTACTTGTTTCGAATATCAAACCACCTAAATATCCTATCTATCTCAAGCACTGGTTCGGGCTGAAAACCCTACTTCTATGCTCGATTCGAAGCGCACCGCGCTCAAGGCTCGATTTCGTCGGTCTCGGCAATGGAACCAAAATGAAGGGAGCTTCCAGCTCAACCCCCGAGACCTACACGCCACTTATTGGTCAAGCGTTTCAAGTCGAGCGGCCATGGCTACCTCTCACATAGCCAACGCACCCTCCTTACCTATGGGGTGTAGTAAGCTTACCTTGATGCCCAATAGAGTACCCTCCTCTCCCGTGCACGCCGGTAGCTCCACGATCCTTGAGGCAAGCTCAAGCAACCTCAATCCTACTCCAACAAGCTCCATCCTCCATAGCTGCACAAGACAAGAGAAGGGTGGAGAAGAGAAGAAGATGAAGAGAGGAGATGGGGAGCTTCTTCTCCTCAATCCCTCACTCTCACACACTCACTCCCTCTCTCAAGCACAAGCAAGAAGGCAAGAAGAAGAGAAGAAGAAGAAGAAGATTTTTTCCACATACAAGAATGAGCTTCTCACTCACTTTTCAACTTTATATACATGCCCTACTTCCCATGGGTGATCATCCTCAATGTTTACATGGCTGGCCATGGCCTAGGCCCTTTTTCTCCATTCTTTCACTTCCTAGCTAGTCCTACCACCCTTCTAAGTTTACAATTCGCACAAGAGGGAGCCTGGAGCTCTTTTACAAGGATTTGAGAGCGCCTTTGCATTTAAAGGTGCGCTTTCTTACTTTTAGCTCCTGCCAACTTCAGCGGCTACGCCTTGGACTTTTGGCAGTTGTTTCCATGCTTTAGGATTTTTTGTGGATTTATTATTCTTCTAGGTGTCTTCTCCATGCCTACCCTTCGCCCTTTCCTACTTCTCATATTTTTCTATTTTCCTGCTTTTTTCCTTTTGCTGGTGTTGCAATAAACAGAACTACACCCATGTACTCCACTCTTGGTCATGGCACATTCATTTTTCCACCTCATCTATCTCTAGCAGGTTCACACTTAGTAATTACATGTACATATGTTTTTGTACTTTTCATATTAGTCTTTTACCATGTTGTAGACTAAGTTCTTTTGTGTGGAGGAAGATGAAACAAAAATAAGAACAATAGCCCTACTTCTCTATGTGCTCGTCTCCATTGCACATGTATACTCTTGGTTATTTCCCCTTTCTCTCCTCTTGTTTGTTTTTAGGGAAAGAGGGTTTTATCAGTTGTTCTTGCAGAGGTACTTATAGAACTACCATTATGAATGTGCTTCATTATTGTTTGTCTTTGATCTTTGTCTCTGAAAATCTATTCCATCTCATCAGGTGAGGGTTTTTCCTCAAAATGATGAGATCTTGTAGAAGTCCTTCACTTCATACCCTTCAAACCATGAATGCTGATTGTAGAAAAATCATTGCCTAATATTTCATCTCCCATAGCAATCAATTGCTAATGTAGATTATGGACTCTTTTGATAAATTGTGGTAGTCTGTCCATCATTTCTTTTTGTGTTGGTTATCTTAGCTCTCAAGATTATTTAACTTGATGTACTTTTTGATTCATATATTTGATTCAAGATCCCTCGAGATTTCTCGATAGTCTTTACATCCATTGGATGGCTAAAAATATCATCCTTGATACTCACTTCTCATATGGACAACAAACATGGTCTTCTTCTCCCATTTGGCTAATTCTTCTTTAGTAACCTCATTTGTTTTTTGCCTATCCATTAATACTAACTTCCAAAAACAATCTTGGAGAAAGAGGAGTGAACCCATCTTCACTTTCCAAGTGGCATAGTTGGAGACAATGTTCTTTTTAGCATCCTCCAAATGCAAACCATGTAGACTAGGTTCCATTTCCAACTTCAAGCAAACAATGTATTGAATGGAGATCTTCATACAAACAAAGCTCACATTAGGTAAGTTCTATGATAGCTACTTTGTGACCATGTGAAAAAGAGTACAAGGAATAGGAGTAAGAGATGAAACTTGATTGCCAACACAATTGTGATAATAGTACTATCAAAAAGTACTTTTTACACAGATAAAAAACTCCTTTTAATAGGCAAAAAAATGCTTTTCAAGATACAAAAACACGTTTGACACAATCAACTATTTGGTAAAGAATGGTAGTGAAATGTATGAAGAAAACTAAGAATTATTTTTTAAAGTCAATAAATATAGTGAAACTAAAAATAAATAGAGAACTCAATTCTCATTTATCTATGAGCTATGTTGCTAAGGAGGAATTCACTAATCATAAACAATTGACCGAAAACCCACCTCACACTAAGGGCTAATAACAAGTCATAAACAAACCCAATCAAACATATAAGAAATAAGAATAAGCCAAATCGCAAAACCCCTAAGAAACTTTGATCATGATAAAAAATATCCTAATTTTAAAATTGATTGATAGGGTCATCAAACTAGTTAATTTAGAAATGAGTGTCATACATAGTATCATGGTCAAATCTAGACATTTGGGGAATATCTTAGATTATCTCTAGAGTAGAGAATCATAAAACAAAAGGACTAGGGTACTAGCATCCTTTATACACTTGGAGATATTAAGAAGAACACACTCTTAACATATTGTAATAGCTTACCAATATGCAAGCTAAGATCGATAGCATTAGGAGAATGTTACTAAGCACATATACTATAGGATCATCTCATGACTCAATATCAAACCTTGAATGATGACTCTTCAATAACTTAGATATGCTCCAAGTTGGAATGTAAATATCCCAAACCTTGTTGAGTGGAAGAGGAAACACATTGAGGAAACTAGAGATCAAGTAAATATGCCCCTTGTTATGCTAAGCAGATAGATAACTATAGAATTGGGGGTTAATCCCTATAGTTTCATAGAAAAAGGTTAAAAAGTTTGTGATGCTAAGAACATCATAGTTGACACATAGAAAGTGCAAACATTCAAATTGTGCTTGGGTGAAAAGAGAAAAACTTAGTTTACGTGAAATAATGCCATTGAATAATCCACTTTCCTTGTACTTAACAATGTCTTTATTAAGCAATTTGTAGAAGCTCAGTACTAGGATAATCTTATTGTCCATTTGATGAACATAGAGAAATTAGAAGCTTGGTATGAGGATAATCTTACTGTCAAATTATGAACATAGAGCAATTGAAAGAGAAGAGCATGAGAGACTATATCTCTAAGGTCAAAAGTCATTTTAAAAGGATTTTGATGACACAAAGATGAACTACCAAGCCTATGACAAAATATTTCATTAAGGAAATCCAAGATGAAAAGATTTATGAGATTATGAATGCTTGCTATCCAAACTTTGTTACATCAATAAACCTTAGAATAATTGAGCTAGTCAAGCTCTAAACAACCCAAACAGCTCTTCCAAGCATCAATGCAACATCTGGGAAACAAGATAGCACCCCAAAGACATAGACTGATTGGAGATGTGGTGATTAGAAATGGGGTAGGAAAAAGGATGGATGCTATAATGGAGGAGAAAGTGAATTGTTTTTTTTATGTTGCATCATCCATCCATGGAGAAGTGGTTCGCTAGGTATGAGCAGGCTAGGAAAGATAAAAAAAGGTGCGATCGGAATTTTGACGCAGTACACGCCATCAACCGATTCAATATCCTAAGGGCATGGAGGAGATGCCACGGTTTATGTTTATGTGATGGTTACATGGAGTTTTGATCACAGCTTCTCGCGAAGGGGTAGAGGTCTCTACTGAGAAGTGGGAATTATCGAGGGGATGTAGTCCGAAGGTGACCGCATGTTTTATAAGCTATCGTATCTAGATTTTATATGCAATGCGGCGACATTTTCGCATTAAGTGCATCAACAAAATGTGCTCCACAATGGATTGTGGTGTCATAGCAAAGTTCAAGTAAGAGAGCTTATGGCGGGCCACGGATGCAAGCACCATTATAGATGAGATGGAGTATTTTGGAAACTTGCAAAGTGTTATCTCAATGGATTATTGTAGCTTCTCCATGATCATATTCAATGTAAAATGGTTCAAAGTGGTATCGGAAGGATATGGGAAAACCGTTTGGCGAGGTCCATCCGGATTTCTGGAAATAGATTCTAAGAGAAGATGGACAGATCTACGTGACACATTTGTCTTGCCATCCCATTATGAATAGGTGCATAACCTTTTTTTTTTTTAATTCACCACACGGAACACTCAAATGTTGATTCACTCTTATATGTGATATTGAACAAGTAATTTTCTCCAGATCAGATGGCTTGATTTAGAGATATGGTGGGAGCTCAGACACCGTCGGATCATTCCATGAGATCTACTTTGACACGCTCTGATGCTTTGGTTTTCAGTAGACGAGGTTGATGCTCTAGAATATGCCCGGACGAAGGGAGTGGTTTTGGGGGGTGTTGCGGAGATGTGGATGCTGTGAGCTCGCAGTTGGTTCCAGATAGGGGTGCTACTCCTCACTCTTGTACAGGTTCCAGAGAGGGTGGCTCAAGTGGGTGTTGTAGTGGAGGCACTGATGCAATGTCTCCGTCTCGTCATTCTGGTGAATACTTATTACCTCTAGGATTTGTCACACCTATGGGAACATTTACTCTAGTGACTGCAGGTTTTGCTCAGTTGTTCATAGGTGGCACCCCTATGGGTGCTACTCCGAGAGATACTATCCCCGTGGGTACACCAGATATACAGAGGTCTCCTGGTTATGGCCAATAGCATGGTCATAGGTAGGAGAGGACACACCTTAGACATACCTTGGAGGGGTATGGATACCTCGTAGATGACAGGACAGGTGCTGTGATCATGAATGATGAGGGGAGGAGGGTAATATCACGCATATGAGAGAGTTGTGCCAATAGGTTTTTAGGCACAACGTCTTGGATCAATGGAAGAATATACATGAGGGGAGCAAGGACTATATAGGGGCATCCTTGCACGAGGAGTTTCTGATACCTACCGCAGTAGAGAGGTTTTCCACTGGGTGGATGATGGAGTGTATGCATGCATACATATCACATAGACGATCGGATGCACGCAATGCACTCATTAAGAGTGGCACCTCAAAGCTCGAGTGGCTAGATGTAGATGATTGGCAGAGTCTCAAGGAGGAGGCTACAAATTCTCCAGGATGTTGGCAACACTAGCAGCAGAGGTAGCGAGGGCACGATTGGAGGTAGGGTTCATGCACCATCTAGGGAGTGACGATGGCCACAAGACTTATCTAGAGGACTTCATAAGTTTTTCTTTTGTTCTACTTGCTTTCTTATTTGCAATATCACTTGTACTAACAAGCGTGTTTCTAACAATTGTATTCTATTTTCTTTGCAACACTCCATCACAAACTGCGATCCCATCGGCTCTCGATATGCAGAGAGACATGGTCTCACTGCACTCATCGATAGACTGTACGCATGCAGTGGCCTAGTAAGTCAATCATTTTTCTTATCCATAGTCACTATTTTTTTATAATGCATTATGTATGGTGGACTGATGTGTAGTTGTTCATTTTGCAGAGTCCGTTCGATGCTCCTTTGCATGTCAAGATGAGCTTTTTGATGTCAAGGATCTATAGCTCATGCTTTGATTCATGGAGCACACACCCTCTTCTTTTTTGGTCATGTAATTTGTGCAAGCATCTTCCATGTACTATTCTTTAGATGTACTTACCATCCTTTGTATAAAATCGTATATTGTGATAATTACATATAGAATTTCATGTTTGTTTTGGCTCTCCTCTCTCTCCATAGTTTCGTGTAAGTAATATCATGAGTTTTCATCAATGGTCTTGTACTTATTATATGAATTATCAGTCTTGTGGTTCAAGTAGATTTTGTGCTCATCTTGATGACCATTGCGTACCCAATATGTAATTCATTTGTATTATATGTGGCTTACTGCCCTGCTACAAAAAAAATTTCTGTAAACATCGCTAATTTCTCTACACGTGTCACTATTGCCGTCGCTATCCACGTCACAGAACATTGCCATTTGCATTGCAAATGTGACTCAAATAGTGACACAAATAATGACGGTTTTTGCGATGATTTTGTAGAGATATTTATACGGATGCTTTTAGCAATAAAGTGGGCACTTTTTTTATGAACATTTGCATCGCTTTGAATGTCAGTGTGAGGCCTGTATCTTGTAGTGATAGCCTATATAATACCCTAATTTTCATATAATTGTGAACCAATTCAAATTAGTAGCCCAAAATCCCCCTTGTATGTGCGCGTGCACGCGTGTGTGTGTGTGTGTTTCTCTTTGTTGTGTTTCTACTACTCTTTCTCTTTGCCTTTTGATGAAATATTGCTGTAAGGCCAAGGTAGTCTTGGCTAGTTAGGATAGGGGTAATGTGAAGGCATATGCTAAGTCTAATGTAAGATGAGTTGCTCCATGCCCTCAAGTAATATAAGATGAACTATGATGTTTTTCTTATGTGGTCAACAATCCCCTTTTTTAGAGCATTATTGTGAGGAGTGTTAAAGCTTGTCTGGATGGCAATCTCATAACTTACTTGAGGGATAGGTGTAGTAGACAATTCATCATAAATCCTAGCCTAGCTAAGTCTAGCCTAGGGTACATATAAGCAAAAATATGTGTATGCATAGCCTATCTTATTAAGATGATTACTATATATCATGGATTTTCTAATCCACTTATCATAAGACTAATAACCTACTAAATTGCTACTACTGTTGTTGCTCATCCAATAACTACTACTCCTCCTACACTTGCTACTACTACTGTTATTGCTCATCTAGTAGCTAACCTACCACCACCTTGATCACCACCACTACCATAGTCCACACTACTACCAGTAGCAATACACTAGCCTAGTATTAATATAAACCTACTAAACCCTAAACTCAATTTTAACCTACCACTACTACTAAGGTATTACTTGCTAACCTATTAATCTGCTACTAGGACAAGCTAATCTACTAAGTACTAATATTCCTACATCTACTAATTGCTACCACTACCTACCAATATACTTTGCTACTACCTAATAAACATAACCTACTAAGTACTAGTCTACCAAAAAATAACCTTCTAGTACTAATCTATTGAATAATATATCTAATGTACTAACTATCTGACTAATCTACTAAATAACATAAGTAATGTACTAAAGTAAAAATAATAACCTTACTTTGCTAATCTACTAAGCAATATACTTAATTTACTAACCATCCTACTACTCCACTAATTAGCATACATAATGTACTAACTATCCTATTAACATTCTATCTTCAATACCAAACCCCTTGTCCTATTTAATTTTTCTCTTTCTACATACTTACCCATCGAAATGTTTTATCATACATACTTTAACAAGAAAACAAATAAATTGAGAAGTAGATCACACATGGTGTAGGCTTAATGAGGGGCTCGAAGTTGAATGTCTCATGATCCCACTACCTACATGCAATATTGCTCAAATATTATGTTCTCTAGGATGGATGCAATCATAAAATCAACTACATCAATACATAGGATATACACATGCCCCTCCCCCCCCCCTCTCTCTCTCTCTCTCTCTCTCTCTCTCTCTCTCTCTCTCTCTCTCTCTCTCTCTCTCTCTCTCTCTCTCTCTCTCTCTCTCTCTCTCTCTCTCTCTCTCTCTCTCTCTCTCTCTCTCTCTCTCTCTCTCTCTCTCTCTCTCTCTCTCTCTCTCTCTCTCTCTCTCTCTCCATAAGCATGTTCATGACAACAAATAACTAAAAAAATATAGCCAAAACCTAGCCCACAAAAGGTACATTGCCTTGGATCCAAGAAGTATGCCACTTATGGAAGAAACAAGCAAAAAATGGAGCCAATCTTGCAAAAAAAAAAAGGAGTTGGGTTTTTTACACTTATCTCGAAGGACGGTGCATATAAAGTGAGCAAATAAGGGAAAATTTTGGTCATAGATATTTTTTACTAGTGTTTAGAATCTATAGTTGCATGTTCATCTATATGCAAATCAATATATGATTTAAATTTCCATTGGTATGCCAATGAGCATATGAAAGTGCTTTCCCATGTGTATTCCGAGCGATATATCGACTATAATACCAATGATGCAAAATGTTTCCCAATGGTGTCAAACTCTAGCCTTGGAATTAGCTTTCATTTCTTGTAGTTATATATAAGGAAAGACATGCCGCATACTTAGTGTAAGCTCAAGGCAAATATCTTGCACATGTACATGACCTCACTCAAATATCACATGTTATGGCATACATAGACAATCAAATAAACCCACTTCAACACATCAAACCCCTTCTCTATTGAACCTACCTTGTCTACATTTGAGAGGGGGGTGTTTGTTATATTAAATGGGATGCAAATTTCACTAAATTTATTAGCCATTTATTTAGTATGAAATATTCTCTAATTTTCTCACAAAAAGAGAGGTGTTTCACCCCCTTCTTACCCTCTCCTCTCCCTCTCCCTCTCCCTCTCCCTCTCCCTCTCCCTCTCCCTCTCTTTCTCTTTCCTCTCCCTCACCCTCTCTCTTTCACATAATTTTAATGACAATAATGAATACAAAGAGAGAGAATTAATCCACAAAACCTACATTTTTATGTTTTTATGTGGCTTTTGCATAAACTATTGATATGACCAAGATCCCTCTCTTAGTTGCATTAATATGAATATGGGATTTGTATAATATGAAGAATACATGACAATTGTATGATGACCCCTAAAAATATAGGATATAATACAAAAGCATGCCAACAAATATGGAGATATTATCATATTGGGTTAGAAAGATGAATAGTGGAAAAAAAAATTATACAAAATATATTTTGTACAAAAGAGTACTCCCTTATAAAAATGGGAATCCTACTATTCATCTCATGTTCAACTCATTTTTCTAATCAAGGGATTGTGAGGACAAAGGAAATGAAATCTTAAAATAAATTAAGTTATTAATTATGAAATTTAGCATATGACCTTTTATGAGATTGATAAGCTTTAAAAATTTAGATACTTAATAAAAATGATAGGGATATAGGTTTAATAGCTCAAAGATGAGCCATTTCAAATTACTTTAAAACTAATGTAATATTATTTGTATAACATCATTTTAAGTTTATTTTTATTTATTTTTAAAATATATAGTAGTAAACAATTTTTTGAAAATCGTGTAAGAGTTAGTTTTGTTAATACTATTGAAGGCTATAATACTATGGAGTTATTTTTTTAAAAAATCAGATTTTATATGGAAAAAATAATAAATGGATTCGTATACAAGTATATTTTATGTGAAATATTGAAACAAAATTTCATTGGAAATGTTCTTTCGTACAAAACATTTTTTCCTACTTGCTTTATCATTAACCAAACTTCTGAAGAAAGGTATTGTTTATCATTGGTACGATAATCAACAGAAATCCTTTGACTTATTGAAACATGCATTAACCCATGCCCCTGTCTTACAGTTGCCTGACTTTAATAGACCATTCGTTTTAGTAGTGACCGATGCTAGTGGATCAGGAATAGGAGCTGTACTTATGTAGGATAATCATCCCATAGCCTATTCTAGTTGTAAGCTGAAACCCTCCGAACTGAAATATTCCACATATGATAAAGAATTATTAGCTATTGTACAAGCATTAAGACAGTGGAAACACTACTTAATGGGTTCAAAATTTATGATTAAGACCTATTAGCAAAGTATTAGACACTTACTTAGCTAACCTCAAATATCTGACCGACATATCAAATGGGCATCCTTTATTCAAAGTTTTCATCCTATTATTCAATATCAACCCAGTAAAGAAAATGTAGTGGCTGATGCATTAAGTAGAAGACCTGCCATTCATAATATTTCTGTTATATCATTTGATTCTTTGATTGCTATGAAAGATACTTATCATCAAGATATTACTTTTCATACTGATTGGAATAAATTAGTTCAAAATAACTTGATTCCTATTGATTCACTATCTTATAATGATGGATTTATGTTTTATGAAAAGAGATTATGTGTTACAGTTCCATTCAGATCTTTTGTTTTGAATGAAATTCATTGTCCCCCATATCAAGGTCATAGAGGTATCATATCTACTTTACGTACATTGACTGAAGATTTTTATTGGCCGCATATGGACACTGATGTATCTAACTTTGTTTCTGAATGTTTGATTTGTCAAAGAGTTAAGAGACATCATGGTAAACAGTATGGATTACTTATGCCTTTATCTATTCCATCGAGACCATGGGAACAAATTTCTATGGATTTTATTATTGGTTTACCTAATACTAAATCTAATCATGATATGATTTGGACAGTAGTAGATAGGTTTAGTAAACAAGCATATTTCATTCCATGTAAGAAAACTTTAACAGCATCACAGGCAGCACAATTGTTTTTGAAAATTGTTTTCACTAACCATGGATTACCAAAAGTTATTATTTCTGATCGTGATTCTAGATTTTGTAACAACTTTTGGATTACTTTGTTTGCTAACCTAGGCACAAAGATTGATTTCTCATCTGCATTTCATCCTGAAACTAATGGACAAACAGAAGCCACTAATAGCACCATTCTAGATCTTTTACGTGCTTATACTATTTCTAAACCACAGACATGGGATACACATTTGCATTTATTACAGTTTGCATATAACAATACACCACACGCATCTACAAAGAAAGTACCGTTTGAAGTGATTTATGGTTATAGATTAGCTACACCTGTTGCATCTTTGTCAAATAGAATTCAGAGTGCTGATGATATTGCTAGTATGCATAATACTATTTTTGATGAAGTTAAAGCCATGATTGCCAAAGCCCAGCAATCATATACCAAACAAGCCAATAAGAAAAGACAAGCAATGAATTTCAAAGTTGATGACTATGTTTGGTTGAGAATAGAAAAACGTAGACTACAAAGTGTAGATAGACACCCAGTTGTGAAATTAGCCCCTAGATTCTATGGACCATTTAGGATCATTTATAAAATTAATGACAACACATTCAAGTTAGAATCACCACCTCACTGGAAAATTCACAACACATTTCACATTAGTTTATTAAAACCCTTTAGAGGCCAATTACCTGTACACCCTGTTTATGAAAACCCACCTTTGTTAGAGGAAGAGACTGAAATACTTGAACCAGAAGCTATCATAGATACTGATTTTATGACCACTAGAACTGGCCAAAGATATTCTAGATATCTAGTTAAATTTAAGAACCATCCTGTAGAGGAAGCACAATGGATGCACGTTAGAGACTTAAATGCTTTCCCCACTCTGTTAGCTCCACATTGAGCTAATAGCAATTGAGGTCAATTGCTATCCCACCCCAGGGGTATGATGCCAGGAGGCATATTTCACGGTGGATTCCGTGCCACGGTGGATTCCGTGAGGTTCTACGGTGGATTCCGTAAACTTTGATGACCGGGGCTCATACACAAAGTGGATTCTTTGTGCGAGAAGTTGATGGGGACGCATGTCCTTTTCGGGCGTTTCATTAATTTAGTGTGTACATGGGTGATTCCATAGCGGGTGATTTCGCAAAATGCATATTAAATTAATAAACGTTTATGAGTTTAGAGTGCGCACTCAAGGTTAGGATTGATTTCTAACCAGTTGATTTATTTATGTAGCTGAAGACTGCTAGGTATTCACTTTTGTCAGTTTAATTGTATTATTTTACTAAGGATTGTGAATGCTTCAGTTGATGTGTAGAGATAGCAGCAGTGGCGGAGAAAAGCATTGAAGGATAGCGAGTATTCGATTTATTGATTATATTTTGATGGGCACATACCTTAGGCATGGCGCCTATATTTTGTCGCGCCTATTTATTGAGGCGTTGGATATTTATTATTATTTTGTATGCGCATGGGCTCACGATTATGTTATTTATACTTGGACATTGTATTGGGTATGCCAGACTCTTTGGGCACCGTCCATTAGCTTTATTCCTATTTTGTGTTAAAGCAAACTCAAAAGTTAAAAGCTTGCTATTTTGTAATTTGGGCTATTATTTGAGCTTGAAGATGATTAATACATAAAATACATGCTTTGTGGAGCGCTCACACAAGGCATGGGGGGAGATTGCACCCAATTGGTCTCTTGTTCATGTCCTTCATGCTTTTTACATTGAATTTTGTGCAAAAAGTAGAGTTCTATTGTTCTTGGGGACCTTCCAGCATTCACTACGCGAGCGTACAGCATCCGATCTGCGCACCAAACACAACCCATAGTTTCTAGTGTACACATATAGTGGAAGCTAACACCTATTAAGAAAGATACAAGATATCAAAAGGGATTTGTGAAAGTATGATATTAATGTTCATAATCTTTACAACATAATATGGAGAGCCTCAAGGGATCTGTGTCTTTGGCAATATCCCTCTCCCTAGTAAAGCTAATTTTAAGGATATGCCAAAAATTTACTTAGAGACCAATTTTTTGTAGCTCTCGTTAGTCTAAACTCAACCAAATATAAACTCTTGGATAGTCAAACACATTAGTTTGAGAATTTTATCATCTTTTGTAGACTTCACTATTTCTTTATTCTAAGGATTGCATGAAGCAATAGTAGCATTTTACACACATGACATGGCCAAATTTATGATGCAAACAAAGAAGCACATCGCCTAATGGATGGTAGCTTGGCTCCTTACTATGCATTGCATTTTTGTGGTAAAAGAGCCTTACATCTCTTCTTAGATGATGAGAAAGACACTTATGTCCAATCAAGCACATGACCCTATTTACTTCCATCATCATGACCAAGATCCCATGATGAGAAAGACACATATGTCCAATCAAGCACACTACCCTATTTACTTCCATCATCATGACCAAGATCCCATGAGCTATATACATGTGTGTGTGCATGTGTGTGCGCACGCACACACACACACACAAGCCTCTCTCTCTGTCTCTCTCTGTCTCTCTCTGTCTCTCTCTCTCTCTCTACATGCACACACAAACATGTAACCTTTTCCCTAAAAGGTCTCTTTGAGCACTATAAATGGCTTGGAAATTCTACCATTATCTTGGATGAAGCAAATCCAAGAGCAAAGTGGATTCTTCCCAAAATAGAAGTAGCTAATATTTAGAGAGATCAACTTTGTATGCCCAATATCATGGAATCCTTACCATAGGAGACACAAGTTAGAATGATCATAGTGTTAATCTTCTCTCCCTAGTCATGCATAAGCTTGAAAAGGTTTTAAAAAATACCCTTAATTACATCTAGGCTATATTGCTATAGGTGTCATTCCTTTGTTTAGAAAATGATTGAATGTTTCCTATATGGTCGCTATCCTAAATACTCAGCATAAAACACCATATTGGGGAATATGGGAATTTCCCATAAGTTTGAGACACAAGATCAAATCTTTGGATTTGTCATAACTTGAACACTATAACTCCAAATCAAGTGCTCTATAGCTCAATAGATTCCATTTTTCTAGCACTTTCCAATGATAGGTCACGTCATATGGTTTTGAGAACTTACGGGCATGCTATTTGGGTGCCACCTTTTTAGTATTCAAAAAATGGGAATTGGAAGATTCCCAAACTCACTAATATTGTGTTATAAAGAATTCATGGATATTGCAATAGGTGCTATGGTTTCTCCTTTGTCAAATGGTTTGTAGACCTAACTATGTCATCTCTGTATATGATCCCTATAGAGGTGAATTGCTCATGCTACATCTTTTGCAATGCCTAGAGTTAGTCAAGGTATCAATAGTGACATGGATAAGGAGAAGTCAATCATCGTGAAAGATAAAGAGACTACCCAATGATTTCTCCTTGAAATTGTAAATTGGTCTGATATTGTGCTTCCTTAAGAGTGGAAATTAGATATTAGTTATGTTCAGAAAAAAGAGCTTTAGCCCCAACATAGCCTTTAAAAGTCCTTTATTCAAGCTCTTCCACTCCCACAAGTAGTAGCTAAACCACTCAAGCCTATTCTCAAGGTATCTCCCTCACAATGAGCTTATTCTAGGTTTCTCCCTACAACTTATGATCATGCCATTGCTCTTCAAGGAGTCTACCAACACTGCAAAAATTTAATTAAAAATGCATCCTCTAATTTAGTCAGTGTGCTTTCTATTACTACGGAATTTGCATATGAAGGATGTACATATAAAGTAGCTCCATATTTAAGACCTACAAACAATACTTCATGGTCTTGTAAAATGCAAAGCTTGCATTGGACTTAGTATGCAATCACCTTGTTGATATACAAAATAGTAATTCTTACCAATTGTATGGAGAACTACAACTACAAATCAAGGATTTGAAATCACTTTTTCTATAGGGTCTCTCACAAAAAATGACTTCCTCTAATAATGAATTCCCAAGCATCATCTTCTCTTGTCAACAATAGCAGTTTGCCTAGTGACTAGATTCACTTCACCACCAAGAGTCTCCAAAAGGGATGAACTATGTTCAATGCTCCCTCAAAGGTATACTCAATGCACATACTATTATTCATTTAGATGACAATGATCATCCAAAGGAGTTGTTACATTAGATGCAGTGCATCCATGTACCTCTCATGCATCAACATTAGCCTAAACCATGGTGAAAACATTCAATGGGAACAACTATCCCTTTCATCCTTTTCTGATGAAGAAGATATTGTCTGGCTAAGACCTCTCACATCTAGACATGAGCATGAAGCTGTCAAGATTGTGGGAGAGAAGGAATGAGTCTCACTTATAGCTTTCTTTCTTGCACAATGGGGGAATACACACAGAGGTGGAGGCTGAAAACAGTTTTCCTCTTCTTAGTTGTGTAAGCCAAAAGAACTCTAGTACATAGAAATAGAAGAACCCTATACATGGGTCTCAAACCAAACTCAACTAACTAAGGTGGCATACTAACTGAGCCACAAACTAGAGTAGATAAGGATAGCTGTCATCTAGCTATTATTCATGGGCGGTGTACCAACCGCATCTGCAACTGACACGTCGGTGACATAAATGCACAACGGTCACCCTGGCATATCACAAGTGGAGCTCGATATCTCAACACTCCCCCTCGAGCTCAATCCCAATTCCTGCACACAAAGCAGGTCTCTGAACTTGCGCAGCTTCTCTATGCCCAATGCCTTCGTAAATATGTCAGCTACCTGATCCTTTGTGCTGACATAAACTAGATCAATAAGACCTAGTAAAACCCTCTCCCGCACATAGTGATAATGCACCTCAATGTGCTTTGTTCTAGCATGATAGACTGGGTTATTTGCCAAGTGTATACTGCTCATGTTGTCACAATAAATGACAACTGGCCCATCTATAGGCTGATGCATATCATAAAGTAGCTTATGCAAACAAGCTACCTCACATGCAGCCATTGCTGCACCCCTGTACTCAGCCTCTGTGCTCGACAAGGTAACTGTAGGCTGTTTCTTGCTGCTCCAAGTGACTGTAGCACTCCCAAAAGAGAACACATATCCACTGGTAGATCGTCTATTAGAAATGCTACCAGCCCAATCAGCATCAGTGTATCCATGCAACTGTATCGGAACTCCCGCACATAGTGATAATGCACCTCAATGTGCTTTGTTCTAGCATGATAGACTGGGTTATTTGCCAAGTGTATACTGCTCATGTTGTCACAATAAATGACAACTGGCCCATCTGTAGGCTGATGCATATCATAAAGTAGCTTATGCAAACAAGCTACCTCACATGCAGCCATTGCTGCACCCCTGTACTCAGCCTCTGTGCTCGACAAGGTAACTGTAGGCTGTTTCTTGCTGCTCCAAGTGACTGTAGCACTCCCAAAAGAGAATACATATCCACTGGTAGATCGTCTATCAGAAATGCTACCAGCCCAATCAGCATTAGTGTATCCATGCAACTGTATCGAAACCACAGTCTCATAAAATAGTCCATACTGCAATGTGGACTTCACATACCTGAGTATGCGTCTAGCCGCATCCAAATGCGGTTTCCTTGGAGCCTGCATAAACTAACTTACCAATCCAACAGCATAGCTCAAATCTGGCCTGGTAATAGTCATATAAATCAAACTTCCTACTATGCGTCTGTACATAGTAGGGTCTTCCAAAAGCTCACCTGCATCTATGCTCAGCTTCACATTCTGCTCCAAAGGAACTGAAATAGGCTTACAGCCTGTCATCCCATATTTGGACAGCATGTCCAATCCATACTGCCTCTGCAAGAGCTATATCCCACTTGGTGATCTAATCACCTCAATGCCCAAGAAATAACACAGCTCTCCCAAATCCTTCATCTCAAACTTCAGCTTCAATAGCATTTTCACATGAAGGATATCTTCATCACTGTCACCTATCATAATCAAATCATCAACATAAATGACAAGTAGCATAATACCTTTCTCTGTTTTTCTCACATAAAGTGAGAAATCTGCCTTGGAAATCTAAAAGCCAATAGTGACAAGATACTATCCTATCTTGTCAAACCATGCTCTAGGTACTTGCTTCAAGCCATACAAGGCTTTCTTCAACCTGCAAACAAACTCAGGATGAACAACATGCACATAACTTGGTGGCTGCTCCATATAGACCTCTTCTTGCAAATCACCATGCAAGAAGGCATTCTTTACATCCATCTGATGTAAAGACCATTCCTTTGATGCAGCCATAGCAATGACTGCTCTTACGGTTGCCATCCTTGCAACCGGACTAAATGTTTCTTCATAGTCAATGCCATATGTTTGTGCATACCCCTTGACTACTAATATTGCCTTGTATCTGTTCACAGAACCATCTGCATTGTGCTTCACCTTATAAACCCACTTACAGCCAATTGCATTCTTACCTTTAGGCAAAGGTATCAATTCCCATGTAGCATTTGCTTCCAAGGCATCCATTTCTTCATCCATGGCTTTCTCCCATTTTTGTTTTTCCATGGCTTGCTCAAAAGAAGTGGGTTCTGGTTCCTGTATCACTTTGACCATATATGCATAGTGAATGGCTGTAAATCCATCATATTTCAGCCTATCCACAGGATACCTAGCTCTCGTAGACCTACGCAAAGTAGGTTCACTCCCAGGTGCTCTCAAAACATCCCTGGTCTTCCTTACTCCAGGTGTAACAATAGAAGGAATACCCAACTCATCATCAATGCTCTGTTCTGAGCCACTGGATTCACCATCCATATAAGAGTGACCTGCATTCACATCAAACATGGGCTGATCAACCTTCTCTTTTCCTTTTCATGATACCTGCATACCATTATCTGCATTGCTTTGAGAAGATTCTCCTGATCTCAATCTGCCTGTCCATGGCGAAGAATATGAACCACTGCCAGATGACACTCCAGGTCCACTAATATTTTGTGACTGCTGCAGTGAATTCTGTGTAGCATTACCATTTTGTGCATCTACATCATCAATCACATTAACTGGTTTATTCCAGCTACTCATCTCATCAAAAACAACATCTCTGCTCACTGTAAACTTACGAGTAGAAGGGTTATAGCATCTATACCCTTTTTGCTGGAGAGAGTAACCAATAAAGATGCACTTCTTAGCTTTTGGATCCAACTTGGATCTCAACTCATCTGGCACATGTACATAGGCAATGCAACCAAAAATTTTCAAATGAGAAATATCTGGTTTCCTACCAGTATACCTCTCCTTTGGAGTCATCCCATGTATTACTGCAGTGGGAGTCCTGTTCATTATGTAGACTGTTGTAGCAACTGCTTCAGCCCAATAAAAATCTGGCAGGTCTTTTTCATTGAGCATAGCACGAGATACCTCTCCAATATGCCTGTTTTTTCTTTCTGCAATTCCATTTTGCTGTGGGGTATGACTGCATGAATATTGCTGCTTTATGCCATGCTCCTGCAAGAACCTTGAAAACTCATTTGAGAGATACTCTCCCCCTCCATCTGACCTTAGGCATTTTATTTGCAGGCCTGTTTCTTTTTCAACCATAGCTTTAAGAGTTTTGAAATGCCCAAAAACTTCACTTTTCTTTTTCATAAAATACACCCAAACTTTTCTGCTATAGTCATCAATAAAAGTAACAAAATAATGACAGCCTCCAAGAGATGCAGCTTTAGTAGTCCACACATCAGAGTGGATTAATTCCAATGGCTTCTTACTCTCTTGAACATGTCTAGGAAATGGTTTCCTTGCCTGTTTTCCAAATTGGCAGGCTTCACATACCTTATGCATTTCTGCAACCTTGAATTTAGGCAATCCTGCAACAATATTTTGGGACTGCATTAATTTAAGTCGTTGTACATTAACATGACCAATGCGTTTATGCCAGATATCAATATCTACAACTACACCGGTCCCATATGCAAACATTGCTGCACTCAATTCAGACATGTCTGCATCCAATGTAAATATTCTGCCCTTCTTCTTTCCTTTTGCTATCAAGCGACCTTTATTTTTCATATCCTCAACAAAGCATCCATGAGGATTAAATCTGACCTGCAAGCCCTGTTCAACCATTTGACCAACAGAAACTAGATTCTTGGTGATATTCAGGACATGAAATACATCGGACAGGTATTTCTTTTTCCCATCCTGCATAGACAAATGAATTTTTCCAACCTGCACAATAGGATGTGCAGTATCATCACCAGTTTCCACAAATCCTGGTTTTTCCATTTTCCTTGCATCCTCCATCCATTCTGCATGACCTGTCATGTGGTTTGATGCACCTGAGTCAACATACCATACATCGTTGCTTTCTTCTGCACTTGTCACAGAATTGTTCATGTGCTGCACCATAAACAAATGCTCATTTCTGTCATCACCCTGTCTACTAAAAGATGCATAATTTTCTTGTTGCAGTTTTCCATTCATGATGTCATTCTGCTTTTTATAGCAGTCTTTAGCCATATGACCCATTTTACCACAGTAGTAGCATTCAACATTACTGTTTGCATTTTGGCCTCTTTGCCATCCACCACGACCTCTTTGGCTCCCCCTGCCTCTAGAGTTACCACGTCCTCCTCCATAGGACTGGTTTTCTTGAGTTTGCTGCATATTCTGATTTCTACCACGGCCTCCAGATCGGCCTCCTCTACCTCTGCCTCTACCTCTTCTAGCATTTGAGTAGAAGACAGCTTCTTTTGAAGTTCCTCTTGAAGAAGATGCACCACTATTTCTCTGCTCCTCAGAAATTAGAAGAGCAATCAACTCCTCAAAATCAGGAAATCTTTCACGGACGGAAATGGATGTTCGAAACTGTGCATAATCCTTTCCTAGACCATTCAAGGTCACAAAAACTAAATCATCATCTTCCACTGGCGACCCAATGGAAGCAAGTGCATCTGCAATCTTCTTCACCTTCATGTGGTAGTCATTGATGCTCATATTTTCTCTTTGCACATTATGCAACTCTTGCTTAAGCTGCATTTTCCTGGCTTGAGTATTTGTGCTATACAGTTTTGACAAAGTATCCCATGCCTCCTTTGGCATACTTGCATCCTGAATATGCACAATCATAGAGTCTGAAATACTCATAGACAGCCAGTACATAACTTTCCTGGCTCTCTCATGCCATGCTTTAAATGCCTGCATTTGCTGTTGATTGGGAACATAAGGAAGAACTGGTTCTTCTTCATTTCCTGCAACAAATTCCCAATATCCTTTTCCCATAAGGAAATTCGTCATTCTAAACTTCCATGCTTGGAAGTTGTTCTTGTCAAGCTTTTCAGTGATAATCTGTGAGAGAGAATCAGACGCCATTACAGAACACTACAAAAAGTTCTGTCACTGCAAAGAACACAGCTTCAGCCTCACAAGGGCTAATCTGCAAAACTGACGAAAGTGGTATTTGACCACACAGTCACTTCCTAGTGACGATTTTGCATCAACAGGCAACAAGGATGATTCTGTAACTCCCAATGTCTCTGCACACAAGCATACGATGCAATTTCTACAGTAACTATTCACCGACCTGTAGAACAGTGGTTGCACAGCATAAAACTGGGCCTTTTCCTGAGTACGTGCAGAAAACTTCCGCCTCCAAAACAAGCCCCGAAATGGCCTCAAATCAAAAAAATAGGGTCGCCAAGGGCTAAAGCCCTTACCCGCAGCATATATAGCCCTCTTGCTTCACCGCGAAGGGCGTCTCAACCTGAGACAATGCACTCTTGCAATTTTCGGCTGTGCTACCTGCAGAGATCTGCTCCCAAAACAGAAAATGAAAGCAACACTGCTCCTCTTACCAGAACACCGCGAGCTTGGCTTGCTTTCTTGAGCTCCTTACCACGAACAAGGCTCTGATACCATGTCAAGATTGTGGGAGAGAAGGAAGGAGTCTCACTTGTAGCTTTCTTGCTTGCACAATGGGGGAATACACACAGAGGTGGAGGCTAAAAACAGTTTTCCTCTTCTTAGTTGTGTAAGCCAAAAGAACTCTAGTACATAGAAATAGAAGAACCCTATACGTGGGTCTCAAACCAAACTAAACTAACTAAGGTGGCATACTAACTGAGCCACGAACTAGAGTAGATAAGGATAGCTGTCATCTAGCTATTATTCATGGGCGATGTACCAACCGCATCTGCAACTGACACGTCGGTGACATAAATGCACAACGGTCACCCTGGCATATCACGAGTGGAGCTCGATATCTCAACAGAAGCAAGCCCTTCACAATCTTAAAATGGGTAGAACCATTTTCACTATCTCCCAACTCCCTCATGAGGTAGAGGATTAGAAGATTGAACAATGGCTACAACAACAATTGCATAAGCATGCCAACAATATCCAACAACTAAAAGAACAACTCCAACAATACATGTCTGAAGTTCAAAGAAAAGTGATAGTGCTTTGCTGACTCCTTACCCTTGAAAAAAGGTACCAAACCTACTAAATTTGTTCATATAGGTATGAGAGAAGATGACTTAGAATTGTGCAAAAAGGAAAGCAATGAATTACTTTGTAGTGGTCTAATTGAGCCGACTACCTTTCGATGTTCCTGTCAAGCATTCTATGTTAACAAACATTTTGAACAAAAGAGAGGCAAAAAGATGCTGATCATTACATGTAAGCCTCTTAACAAATTTCTAATTGGCCATGGGCATCCTATGCCTGTTAAAGACATACTCATCAAAGGTATTAAGAAAGCCAAAGTTTTAGTAACTTTCTATGTTCTACAAGGATATTATCAATGGAATGTCTTGCCCTTTAAGATTAAAATAGCTCCAACATATTTTCAAAGATAGATTGATTCCATTTTTGGAAAATTTCCATTTTTTTGTATATATCGATGGTATTTTGGTCTCTTTAAAATTGTCAAAGAACACAACATCTCATTGAATTTATGATTGTAGTCACGAATGCAAGATTGGTGCTATCTTCTACCAAATCTATCCTATTTGTTGCACATGTAGAATTTTTGGGTCTAAAGATTCATCGTGGGCAAGTAGAGCTACAGAAGCATGTACTTATCAAGATTAAGGAATTTCTAGACATCTTCCCATCGTCAATCATGTTTCAACAACTTCTTGGATGCTTAAATTGTATAAATTCCTCCACAGTAAATTTAGCATTCTATACTACAAATCTTTATCAACTTCTTTAGCAAAATAGATTTCATTGGACACCACTGCATAAGCTCTTAGAAAAATCAAGAATCTTGTTTCCAATTACCCCCATTATCTCTACCATGTGGCTTCTCTCTTGTCATCTACTCTAGTGCTTTTGACATGTAGAAGGAGTGTTGTGTGAAGAGATTCCGGAGAAAAACATCAACAAGAAATCACAGATTTATAGATATGCTCATGGCATATTCAATGTCACCCAGAAAAATTACCCATCATACCAAAGATAAATCATTGAAATTATAAAATGCATAAAAGCCATTAGACTACATGTAGAGTTTGTCCCTTTCACTCTAAGAACGTATCTCCGACATGTGCAAGAGTATGTCACAAAAAAAGCTCTGATAGAGATAGGGAATACAAGACTACTCAGATGGTCCCTACTCTTTGATGAGTTAGACATCACTTTTGAACATGTAAAGGGGAAATACAATGTCCTTGCAAACAAATTGATGTGACATATCTCCAACATGTGCAAGGGTATGTCACCAAAAAAGCTCTAATAGAGATAGGCAATACAAGACTACTCAGACAGTCCCTACTATTTGATGAGTTAGACATCACTTTTGAACATGTAAAGGGGAAAGACAATGTCCTTTGCAAATAAATTAATGAGACATAACTCTCTATCCTCTTACATTTTCCACCTTGTAAAATATTCATTCTTATCTTCACACCTCAGAATGCCATCTCCACTCATTGTAAAGATTCATTGCCCAGGATGAGCAATTATGTACTACACTTCCTGAAAGCTATAAAAAGGGCTCATCCCCTCACTTGTAAAATAGGAAGACAAATACATAGCCATTCTTTCTACTCAATCTCTCTTACATGATCTTTTATGTTTTCTTTAATGTATCTTACAATCCTCACTCTAGGCTTCCCATCTTATCCTTGTACTCTACTTATGTTTCCACTCATTGCTTATTTCACTCTTGTGTTGTGTACTCTCACTTCAGCTACAATGTACATAATCAATCATCATATGGCATTCTTTTTTTTTTGGGTGCGTTTATATCTTATTATCACATATATAAACAAAACTTTTGTGGGGCACATCTAGAGCCTTGCAAAATTACACCTCTTTTGTACCATTGATTGAAAAGAGAAAAGGTACAAACCATGTTTTAGTTCTTGTAAGGAAATCTTAATATATCCCTTGCCAAACTGGACCATAAAGTAGGTTTTTGTAATTAGATAGGTAAGACATACGTCCATGTTAAGTCTAAATACTGGAATACTATGGGTTTGTTTATTGAACCTAATGTTGTGTGGTTGTCCCTATGGTTTACCTAGTTGTAGAGGGTTGAAAGGGCTTCATGATGCTTTTCTTCTTTTGATTTCACTTTCTCCTTGTCTTCTTCTCCTTCTTCATCACTCTCTTGAAAAATCTTCATAAGAAATACCTTTTGAGCTCTCTTTCTGTGATGAACTTGGATTTGGTGTAGAAGGCCTCATGCTTCAGTGTTGCACTATCTATTGTGCTTGGACTTTAGTCTTTTTTCTTCTTCGAGAAGAGAAGCTTTGACTTCAACTAGCTAAGAAGAAGGCATGGTGATAAGAGTAGTGACCACATTGTCATACTCTCTAGGCAAAGATTTGAGTAAGACACCAATAGCAATGTCTTCCTTAACCTTAAGTTCAATTCCTGCAAGTTGAGTTAACAATCCTTTCATGTGATTCAAATGAGGTGCAAGAGAAGATTGAGACTTTATTTCTAAGTGGACGAATTCAATTAGTAGGCCAAACTTGGAACTCTAGGATTGAGATCCAAACAACTTGTTGAGTTCATCCCAAGTATACTTTGTAGTGTCACACCCATCCACATGATGAATATAAGTATCATCCAACTCTAGTTTGATGATGGCTTGGGCCTTGTCACTTGGGTTGCATCCTAAGATTTCTTCTCCTTTCCAATTGTAATGTTCCATAATCCTTTCTTCATAAAAATCAATTTGATTCTTGTTTGCCAAGTTTGAACTGCCTAACCCTTAAACTTGGTGGAACCTTCTTCTCCATCCATCGATGACATGCTTGCAAGTGTTTAAGAAAACTAAGATGTTACCAGATATTTACTTGTAGAGTAGCAAAAATGGCATTATGTTTAAAAACAAGGGATTAGCAACTCACCTCAGTAAGTACATTGACCAAAATGTTGCTGATAAATACATACATAATTAGTAGCTTAGTTCACAACGATAGCTCCTTCATTTGTAGTAGCACAGAAGCTACTACCATGGATTGAAACCTGAGAAATGTTTTATCTCAAACAGCTGGAACAATGGTACCATATGCACTAGTGGCTTTCATCAATAAAGGAACTAGTTATGCAGCTAGTTTGCAAATCTAGAGCAGCATCAAGTGTAGATTTGGAATAATACTTCAACCCAAGGAAACAAGTCATGACAATCAACAAAAGATAGTGTGATTTTTGGATCATAGTCCCTGATTTCCAATGTGGTTTTAGTAGCTTCACATTGTGTTTTTACCAGCAAATTGATAGCACATTGTGACTAATTAAGATAGCACCACACATAGCATTAGTTTCCATGATACAACAGAGATCTCACAATTAAGTAGAATGAGAATAGAGCAACTCATCTCACTGTTAAGGTCTGGAGTAGCTCATATATGATCTCAGTATTCAAATCATGGTGTCAAGGCTACCAATATTGTGGGTACTAGCTAAAATGCCACCTTATTCTAGTAGCAAGTGTGATCTTCTATTGTTGCATATAGCTTGAATAAACTAGTTTATTTGTCCCAAGAGTAGTATAGTGGGAGCTGTAAGAGAACATAGGCACAACTAGTAGTGTGAATAGTAGGAATGACACCTAATCTGATAGCTCCATGTTAGATAAAGAATGACATTAGTAAAAAAATGTGAGTCAGGCACAATAGTGCTGTGACTTTTAGTAAGAGCTTAACCATACTTTGGCAACATAATAGTCATTCTATAGAAGCAGTACACATAGTGGATGAATTGTGAAGTAGATTTACTCCAATTTGCACATAGTTTAGCTCAAAACACAAGTTGTCTAGTAGCTTGGACTGAGAAACCATGGTACCACGATAAGGCGACTCATTGAAGTAGATAGGACAACAAATAATGGGACCTATTTCAAATCCATCTGATGGGGATAACCACTAGCATTAGCTCAGATCATTCCAACTGCAATGGTAATGAGCATAGTGAGAGGAGTAAACAAGAAGAGGTGGGTGGCTACCGGAGCTCAAGGATCTATACCTTTCATTGCTCTAGATACCATGTTGAGATATTTGAAAGAGAGATGATAGAGAAAGGAAGTACTTGAGCATAGCTGAGCCAAAATGAAAGTACAATGCGAAAAAGAGAGTTTTTTATTCATGAAAATGAGTTTCCTTTATAAAGGCTTACAAGTAGGTGGTTCTTGGGGGTTCACTATATATATTTCTGTATATAACGTGCATTCGTGGCCTATTTATAAATATCCTAATCTGCGAATTTTTCTTGAATATAACGCAACCCTTTTCTGTTCAATCTATAAGTAACCCCTTTATATGACACCCTTTTATATGTTAAAAATGTATAAAAATTATGTTTTAAAAACCCCTTATTTTGAACTCATGTTATATATACATATATTCATGAGTGACCCCCCCGAGGGGTGGTTTAGGGCACAGGTTTAGATTGGTGGTTTTGGTAGGTAGCTTTTAACTAATGGTGTATAGGTGGATAAGGTAGGTGGCTAAAGTGGCTGCACACAATGCAATGGGGGTGTAGGGAGACTCTCCCTTTATTGATGGATACAAACCATAGGATAAACTTATTAACCTAGGTAGTGTGATCCTTGTGCAATCCCCCAATACATATGGATACAAACCATAGGATAAACTGATTAACCTAGGTAGTGTGATCCTTGTGCGATCCCCCAATACATATGGATACAAACCATAGGATAAACTGATTAACCTAGGTAGTATGATCCTTGTGCAATCCCCCAATACATATGGAGTATATATGTGTTTGTGATTTTAACATTATTTAAGGTGCAAAAAGTTTCTTTCCCCTACAAAGGGAGGGACATTATGAAAAGAGTTAGGAGATTGAAAACTATGAAAAACACATTTTATTGTTTATACACAATATACATATGATTATAATGTGTTGTAAGAGATCTCTTATTACTTTAAGCCTTCACTTCTTGTGATTACATGTCTATTTTATTCATTTCAATCTTTGTTTTTACCAATATATTTCACCAAGTAGGATCACGATTTAACTCTCACATGATCATACTACCTATGTATTTGAGTAGCAATTAATAGTATGATAGCTTTTAGCCTCCTTTTCTTCCTTATACAAAGCTATGATTAGTAAACTACACATAAACTATGTTTGACAATGCAAACATTTTCAACTTGGGACTTGAGATGTTGAAGGCCAACAACAAGACACTCATATTGAGATCCAAGTGTGTGACGTAGGAAGTTTGTTCTCCTCATGAATTCCATCCAACATTATCAACCAGCTTGCTACTATGAGGGGCCTCTAAGTCCATAAAGCCTTTGTTTCTGAATATTTGGAGGAAGATATATCAAGGTCTCTTGAAAGTAAATAATTTAATCATATTGATTAAATATGAACGAAAATAATGGCTCAAGTCTTTAAACCCTACACACAACTTTAGTGCTAGAATGTAAAGGGCCAATGTGATTTTGAGTGGCTTTAGGAAAACTTGGACTTTCTTACGATAGCTATTGGAAGTATAGACCACTAACCTTCCACTAACACATCTAATAACGAATTTATTTTTGCCTCTCTAATTAAGGATAAACTCCATGTTGAAAGGTGTTGCAACCCTTGAATATGAGCCTTCTGATTTGATCTAAGATGAAAAGGATTCTAAAAATTTATATTTCAGATACTTGCTTTACACACCTCAAGAAACAATATGTATTTTTAACTTATCTATAACAAGCTAGGCACATGAGTATATGTACTATAAGACATGCAATGTTGATGAAAAACCAAGGTTTCAAGTAAAATGATTTGCTATGTCTTCTAAAACATTAAACTTCCAGTTAAAAGTGTGTACACAAAGTTTTCACAAATCCCTATTGCACTTTTTGTAGATACTTGAAGGAGCTTCATTCATATTTTGTTATCAAAAAATTATGCTGATGAACACTAGAAGCATAACAATCACTTTTTCAAACTCAATAAGGTAGTACTACTATCTCCTTAGGACTATGTCTTGCCTAGTTACTAGTTACAATGGGGGGGATAGAGACCCCACTCCCTCACTTACACATTATCACCCCATAGGATATAAGGGCTAGCAAGGGTAATGAAAAACATTGGAAGAGCTCTATGAGGCTTGAGCATGTCTAACTAACACTCATTGGTGGGGCCAAATCAAATCAAGTGAATCTTCTTCCTTGAGTCAATCGAGAACTTCTCTTTGAGCACAACATTTTGTCTTCACCTTTATAAGCACAAGGTATGACACGTGGAGAAGCCGTTTCATGTAGGAAACCCACTACCCCTCTATCTTATGACATGTAGAGAAGTTGTTTCATGTAGGAAACCCATTGGCCCTCTATGTAGAGGGTGTGACATGGCTCTTACTAGTTTTTATGTGAGGTAGCAACTGTTAGGCCCACACCACACATGGGTGAATGACTCCTAGATGTGCTATCTAGACTTCAATTGTAGCATCCTCAAGCTAGTTAAGTTTATTTCACTCCCTTCATCTACATCCCGTGCCACAAAACCTCTATAGGTAGAGAAAGCACACTTGAGGAGAGAGAACATGATATCTACAAATCCACAGCTCCCATGTCCTTAGAACTCTACCAAGTACATGTAGTACTCTCAAATTTGGAGGTGCTTAGTGTCAACTTTCTAAAATTTAGACACATAGATTAATAGTGGTCATATTAGCCATCCACATGTCTTTGGACTTGACTAGACAAAGTAATGCAGGTAGAATATACCTATATGTGTCCTTGCTCTTAAAGTTCTCAACTTCTCATGATTGAACATAGAGCCCCTTCTTGCCTAGGGTTGGGGGATGAGTGGAGGAAAGATGGCTAGTGCATAGAATGGCGCACACACAAAAATTAGAGCACTAGGAGCACCGTGCTAGCACGAAGAAAAACAAAGGTGCTTGCCTATCTTTTTGGATGTCGTAAATACGATAACTAGTAGGAAATAAATATGGAAGTGAGATCTTTCAACTTGCTACTCGTCATCTTTTTTTTGACATTGATTGAAAGTAGACAATAGCGTTCATATGATAAAGTAGTAAGTACTAAGGTTGAAAATTGCAAGGTGATGTGAGGGCATGCATTTATTGTGAAGAAGAATAAAAACCATTGAATGAGAGGACATTTCGTGCGAGGTATAAATGGATTATATTTATGTAAAATTGTAGATTTTCTTTGTGCGAAGCCCTTGGCCCTTTAGGCTGCACGTGACCTTTGAAGAATCGGTGTCTCTGGACATATTCTGTTGGCGAGAAAGTTCAAAAATAAGTAATAAATAATATAAGATAAGACTTTATTTTGTTGCTGTCGTTACTGTAGTATATTTGTATAAAAGTTAAGGAAATGGAAGTAGAGCAGTTAATAGCATCTGTGCCAAGCCAACCTGATCATGTCGGGCATATCCTGATTCCTGACCACGCATGCATGATAACGGTAGTGAATGTGATGCGTGCACGCATGCATGCGCATTCATCACGATATATATGTGGGGCATGGTACGCATGTGTGTGAACGAAATTAAGAAAAAAGAAAAATCCACTTGGGTATATTTACATCTATACATGTAGCGGCCAGTCCATCATGAATCATGATCTACTTAAGACACTCGCATACCTCTCGAGTCTCAACTCCCCCTCTCGCCCTTTTGGTCCTTTCTAGGGTTTTTTTCCTTCTTTTTTTTGGAAGCAATCTTGTTTCTCTCCCCTTCTCTTTGTTCCCCACCCCCTTCGGCCCTTGAGCCTCCACTTTGTTGTGGCCCCTAAGGCCTACTCCCTTTCTCTTTCCTCTTCACACTGGTGAATAATGACGTAGGTTTGTTATAACTTATAATGTCCCCAGATGCTGTTTCGTGATAGCTTATGCCATATAGTCCATTTCCCTTTCAAAGCTGCCACGTAAAATTCACAAGCTTCAAGTTTCCTTCATTACCTTTTGGATGTTGCAAAACTCACCCGATATGGAGGGTATCTAAATGTGTGAGCAAGCCAACACGATTCGTTGCACAAAGTAGGAAAGAAAGTATAGCATGTTTTCAATGGATATAATAGTCCTTTTAGTGGGAAAGACTCATGTTTTTACAAGTAGTGCAACCCACTATACATGGCACCCACTTCTCTCAAATTGTTAGCGATGGTTTGTAATCTTCCTTTAAATGAGAAATTATCACAACATCCTCTACTAGATAAAATGCTTACAAAGAAGGAGTTGCAAAACACATGTCAAATGGGCCAAGTAGGGATGATCAAGCTAAGTGAATCTATAATATAACACCTATTCTTTATATACATAGATAGACACCCATTCATTTAATTTGTAACTAGAATCCACTACACACAAGAAAACTATGTGCAGATAGACATGTACTACACACTGTTAAGAAGGATTACACTTTAGTTGGTTGGGGATACAAAATGTCACACTAAGCACTAACTAGAGCTTAAGTATTAACTTCAATTTTTTTGCAAAATTCATTATATAGGCTAGAGCATCACCTAGTGCAAGAAAATGCCTTAAGGAGCATAATTGTGTATTTTGCAAGAATGGTAGGCCAAAATGAAAGCACAAAGAAGACAATAGGAGCTTTCCAACTTCATTTCACAAACTAGGAGCAAGTGAGATTCACGCTCAATCCCAAGACTTTGAAGTAGAAAAGGCATAAGTTCAGGATAGTTCAAAGGTGGCATAGAGTGAAAGGTGGATATCAACCTAGTGACCAAACATCTCATTAAAAGTGTGGTCTACACTAATATGTATAGTCATGGAAGGTGAGTGACATCAACCAACTAATGTGCACTAAATTCCTGATATCTTACAAGATATTACCCAGGATTGGAACTTGAATGTAGGGACACCACATATATTTCTTTCCTCCTCCAAACTCCAATAATTTGTACTCATTTCCTCTCATTCTTAAGCTTTCATTGCTAATAAACTCATCTATAAGAATTGAAGATAGCCCCATAGTTGGTCCTAGCCTTTTTCCCCATCATCCTCATCTCTTTATGTTCTGCTTTTCCACTACTATTTTATAGGAAAATAGACATGTAATTCATTACAACATTTTCTTGTGGAGCTCTTCTTTCACTTTGATATTAAGAAGAAAGCCATGTCAATGTACTACTAAAAAACCATGAAGAAGGACTGCTTTCTCTTCCTACTCTTAGTTTGTAAATAAATATGTCGTTTTATTACATTAGTATATGCATATGATGCTCAGTTGTTGTATTGCACAATAAGGGCTACTTTCTCTTCCTACTCTCAGTTTGTAAAGAAATCCGTTGTTTTATTGCATTGGTAAGCATATGCATATTAATAATATGCAAAGAAATAACTTATTTTATTGCATAGGTAAGTATATGCATATTAATAATATGTAAAGAAATCAACTATTTTATTGCATACTAAGTATATGCATGTAATGCATTTGTGTACATCTTTTCTACCATTTTGTGGGAATGAGAAATACTTCTCCTCACTCTGAAGTTGATAATAATTTTGTGGGTTGGGGGGAGGGGGTGAGAGGGAGGGGTCATGTTTTCCCATCTTTAATTCTCTCTCCATTTCTTTTATATTCATGATTGTAATACTTTATATAATTTATCATATTCAACTTCAATTATTATTTTTTCTCCATTTTCTTGAAATATTAAGTTGAAGAATAATTCTTGAAAATATCATGCATACTATATTGTTCAAGGTGTTTAAATTTCTTCTACATGGACATACTAATGAGCTTGGATCCAAGTGTCTTAAGTACAAAATTGACCTATCTTGGGCATGGATGTGAAAGTTATGCTAGTTTTTTAAGTGCATATAATTTTTCTTGAAAACATACACTCAAGGTAAATGGCCACATGCTCAAGGCCAACTAGGGCTTCCTAGGTGGTTGGAGTTTGTGGCCAAGAGTTGGGGTTTGATACACCCAAAGCTTGAATCTTACCCTCAAGGCAGTTCATTTGAAGGGTGGATTTTGCAAAAGATGGAATCTTTTGAGAAAGAGTTGAGGATCTAAAAGTGACCCACTATTAAATATAGATTGCTAATGTAGCTCCTAAATGACTTCCACTTGTAGAATTGCATGGAGAGAGATACTTTCCACCATAAATATATCCTTGAGGTGGTTAACCTTGAGGGTGATTTTTGGGCTATTAATCATAACTTGAAGGCTTTTAGGTCATGCACTTCATGTATGGTTCAAGAGAGAAAGCTAGAGGGATCCTATCAACTACTCTTATGTGGTTCATGCCAAAGTATTTCTCTTCAAAGGGGTCATGAAAAGTCCCAATTGTGAAGAAAATGACCCTTAATGTGGTTCATCTTAGGGTTACTGATGAATTTTGAGGGATTTTGTTATAGCCCAAGGAAGCCCAAGATAGAAAGGCCCCAAAGTCGCAAATGGAAGACCCAAAAAGTCAAAAATGGAAGACAGCCCAATGCGAGAAAAGTGGAAAAGAAAGGCAAGCTCAAAAAAATGTAGAAAAAGCCTTAGTACAAAAGGAAGTGGACAATAATGAGTGCATCAAATATTCTAGCAAAGAAAGTGTTGGGCGCATTATAATTCATTTTGTAAAAGCTCGACAAGCTCCCTCCTGTGCAATTTGTAAATGTAGACAGGCACGAGTGAAGAACGATGAAAAGAGGAAAGAAATAAGGAAAGAAAACCTTGGCTAAAACAACCAATCATGTAAAAAGGGATGGGTGCCCAAAAGAGGAGGAGGGCATGTATAAAAGGGCAAAAAGGGAATGGAGAAGATCATTCTTGTGTGTGGCCAACACTAGCTCTTCCCTCTTCTTCTTCTCCTTCTTCTTGCTTGCTTAAGCTTGTGTTTGAGAAAGGGGAGTGAGTGTGTGAGGGTGAGGGACTATGGTGGAGAAGCTCTCCATCTTCTCCTCTCTTCTTCTTTGTCTTCTCTTGCGCGTGACAATGAAGCATGGAGTTTGGAGCTTGAGGATCGACCATGCTTGAGGTTGCATCTTGGATCGTGGAGCTACTAGAGCGCTTGAAGGAGAAGGTAACTCGATCAAGTATAGAGGTAAGCTCGCTATACTCATAGGTGTGAGAGCACGTATAGCTATGTGAGAGGTAGCCATTGCACTCGGTTTGAAATGCTCGAAGCAATAAGCAGTCCATGGGTCTTAGTGGTCGAGTGAGGAGCTCACACATTTTGGTTCCGTTGCAGGGACTAACGGATTCAAGATTTGAGCGCTTGTGTGCTTCAAATTGAGCGACAAAGTAGAATTTTAACTTTGAAAATGACACTTGGTTTTAGATAGGAAGCAAGGGAGTTAGAGGCTGTTTGATCTCTTTTGCGGATTAGTTTAGGTGTAGGAAGCTTTCTATGCATTGGTTAGAATAGGAGTTATGTGTTTTGTATCAAATTAAGGTTGAAAAATAAGGAGAATTTATAAGGAAAAGATAACTCTTTGGATAACCAAGAAACATGGAAATAGGGGAAGAAAGGAATTAGATTTTGCATGTTTTGGTGTGTGGCAAAAGTGACTCTCTTCTTCTTCTTCCCTTGTCCTCTTCTCTTCTTGCTTGCTTGTGCTTGTGTTTGAGAGAGGGAGTGTGAGAGTGTGAGGGTGAGGGACTATGGTGGAGAAGCTCTACATCTTCTCCTCTCTTCTTCTCTTCTCTTCTCTTCTCTTGTCTCGCACATGCGGCTATGGAGCATGGAGCTTGAAGGTGGAAGATTGAGGTTGCTTGAGCCATATCGGATCATGGAGCTACCAGTGTGCTTGAAAGAGAGGGCTACTCAATCGAGCATTGAGGTAAGCTCACTACACTCGTAGGCTTGAGAGCACGTACGGCTATGTGAGAGGTAGCCATTGTCATTCAGCTTGAAATGCTTGAGCAATAAGCGGTCCGTGGGTCTTGGCGATCGAGTGAAAGCTCCCACAATCATTGTGGTAATGAAGCAACGTTGGATGGAGTTTAGTCCATTACCAATTGGGATTGGTAAGAAATCCCTTAAATATAAGCAACTTATCTTTGGGCTTTGCCTTGAAAAGAGGGGTGCCATCGGGTAAGTATTTTTCAAAGCTCAAGTCTATTTGCAGGGGTTAGGTATCCTTTGGTGTGGGTTGGTGTTGTGGAGTTAGGGTTCATCATAAACACTAGCACTAAGATGGTTTCTAGTTGAGGTTCAAGTATATGCATAATGGTTTCTTATATTTCTTTCTAACTCATGTGCTCAAAAGCTTCTTGATATTCTCCTTCCTCCATGAATGGAAATTCCAATATGGCAAGAATGTATATCCCAATCTTGCTTGTTCTTGCAACAAGGGATGTATCTATTAATGGTTTTTATGCAAGTGGATAGTTGATATCTCCACATAGCATGCTACAAACTGCATTTAGCTCAACTAAAGTGGTTTTCTAGCTCTTCATTTCAATTCTCACCTCATTTTTCCTATTGTCTATAAAGACTAGATCATTGCCCCAATCCTTGATTAGTCACATGTTTCACATCCAAGGACATCCAAGCAATAGATAATAATCAACTCCATTCATCATGACAAAGTTAACCAATAATTTAATACCCATAATTATGACCGACCAATCCTTAAGTACCCCCATTGCGAACCTTGAATCCATATGCAATGGTTAGATCAAAGTGAAGTTGTTTAATAGGTAAATATTCCCAAGCATGGAGAACTTATTGGTTACCAATGTTTACTTTTACTCATATATCAAGGATTCCTCAAGTTGTGGAGTCTCCTAAGGCCTTTGTAGGAAGGATGTCATGATGCTCTATCCTTTTCCAAAACATTTTTGTACCTAGGGCTCGTAGAGTTGGAGGCATGGGTAGGATGGGTACCCTATGTTGTTGCCCTCTAGAATAGTTAATTCAATTCTATCAACTCCATTGCTTGCTAAATCATTGAGCTCCCCTTTAGTAAGATTTCTAAGGGAATCATGACACTTGTGGAGGCCAAGGCTATAATGATGCCAAATTCAAAATTGTGGAATTGGAATTCCTATGCACAATATCATGCCTTGGTGAGTGTATGGCTTCCTCTTGACATTCCTCTTGAGTGTGTGATTTTGTAGTAGGTTTCTCAAAGATATAGGGGCCGATGGAGATGGACATGCATGACAAGCTAGATAAGCAAGGAATACTCATATCTTCCACTTCTTATTCTGTGGTGGTTAACTCTTCTTATAACATCTTAACCCATTTATTTCAACTTATCAATTAAGTCTAGTTGTAGCTTTGAGTCATGATAGTCTCCTACCTTGGCTGTGTGATCAATCTTTTCAATTTTGGGTGTTGCATAAGAAGTAGTTGTGGTTTCTTCAAGTGTGATCAATCCTTCACTCTTTAATTTGATATCAACATGTGTCCTTTTCTTCTTCACACTTCTTTTTTCTTTCATCAATGCAAATTTTGGTCCACAATGTTATTTTCTCCTTTCTTACTTTGTGTGCTTATGATGGCATATACTAGAATTGGGATAGCAACTTCATCCTTTATGATTTGGATTTAAAAGAGGCTTAGAGGTACTAAGGGTTCTATTGCTTTGCTAGTGCTAGCTTTCTATTTAGGGTAATCATGATACTTGTGAGTGATTGTGCATTGTCATAACATTTTTCTGCCTTATTCTTTAGGGAGGGTTCATTCTTTTGAGGACATTATGAAGGCATGTGATGTGGTTGTTAGCAACTCCAACAAGCTATGGTTTCTTAGGGGTGGATCATTCCTTGTCCCCTCCCACATCCTAGCATCATGATAGGTACTAGACAATAGTCCACGAGGATGGGGTGTCCTTCTTCATTATATTAGACAAAGACATTAGGATAATCCTTTTCTTCCATGTGATCTTCAATGTAATGCATTGGAGAATCACTAACAGGATATGTGATGATTGCTTTTGGATGTCAAGGGACTCTGGTTGATTTAGCTCTAGAGGTTGCTTATTGTCTTTGGTTAGATGGAGAAGGTAAGGCTAATTGAGGTTCTCTTGGGTAGAGAAATCATGAATTGAACTACTGATAGCCAATATTTTCATTAGGGCCATGGAGCCTTATAAGGGCTCTACAATAGACTACACCATATCCAAAGAGTCCATAAACAATGCAAGTTTGATTTTGTTTAGAGCATTTTGAAGGGATATGATCTCCACAACAATGTATGCAATGACATTCTACCTATAAGGTCGAGGCTATTGTAGGCCTTCCATAATCTTCAAGAGCTCCTATTATTTGTTCTTGACATCAAATATGATGTGTTAGGTTGTGTTGGTCCCTATTTGGCCTCTACTATATTGAAGATCTTATTGGGATCCTATGCTTTTGTTATCCCTACTCTTTGTGGAGATCATCAATCCTAATTACTTCATTTAGTATATCATTAATATTGGGTGGATTTAGACTTGAGTAATGCCGGTCTTCATGTGGTAATGAGAACCATGATGAGAAGAAGCATCCCAATCAGAAGAGCGAGGTAGAAGTCAGTGCCATGATAGCATCAAGAGAGATGTTGTACGATCCGGCTCGCGAGGGGAACACTCCATGCTAGTAGAAGAGAAAAACTCCTAGGAAGATGAAACCATGAATGGAACAATGCGCATTCCATGTCTCCACACCAAGTAAGATGAAACAAACCTATATGTTAGCCCTGCACTGAAAATAAAGTTTGCAAAAGAGAGTAAGATTTGCAATCAAATAGGTCAATAGTGAGATGCTCTAAAAAGCAAAACAAAACTGAAATGAAAAATGAACTGAATGAACAAGTGCAATAATGCAAATGTGTATGTACATAAATGCAACTTGTTGTGCTGCCCATGTTCTTTCCTACTTTACCTCAACCACACCTTAAGAATTGTCTTGTGGGATTGGGCAATACTTTAAAACTTTCCCCTTGGCTCTTGGACTTGATCTTGACCATTGTTTGTGCAATATTCTTGCACAAAATTGGGCAATATGTTAAGACTTTCCCTCTCGCTCTTAGACTTGTTCTTGAGCATTGTTTGTGCACAACAAGGTCATCCATTGCTAGTTATTCAAGATAGACCTACTGTCATACCCCATGGGCCACATATATTGAGTTGCATAATGCTTTTGTGAACCATAGCATATCGTTGTCTGAATGTACCATTGGTAGCCATTGTGAAATATACACTAACGCCTCTGATACCAATCAACCTTTAGCCATGCTACCTTTTGGTTGAGCTCGTTGTCACACAAAGCCCTTCAGGGTTTTCACGAAGCACTCCAAGAGGAACATCCATCGCATATGAATAGGTCCCGCAATCTCCACTTCATCTACAAGATACACTAGGAGGCGAGTTTGTATCGTGAGCATGCTAGTGGGCAGGTACTTCTCAAAGAGATAGATCGTCTCCATCACTCCCTACCTTGCGGATTCAATAGAGGATATCTTTGTCTCTTTCTGTGAGATCCATTGTACTAAATTGGACAACTTGTAAATTGCCTCGCATATTTCTGGAGTGAGGCATCCTGCGATCGTGATTAGTAGTACAAACTGCTACAAATGAATAAGTATTACGAACATCGACTAGACACTAAATAGCAAAATATGTAGGCTACTTACAATCAAGGCCAGTACAAACCTATCATATCATTATGCCAATCATGGGATTTTAGCCTTGATAGTTGGTTGTCTTTAGAGAAAGCGGATCTGAGGGAATGCATCATACCCGTCGCAGTGTGGATAGACCTGATAATTTGCTTCAGAATGCACTCTTCTTTAGTGGAAAGGACCTAAGGAGCACGATAGTTGCAAGCGACCATCAGTGCTCTCGACTATGGCCAACAACTGTGGCCAAAGCACCTCCATCTTGCCTACCTCCTTCAAATTCATTCATGCCCCTACAATGTCTCTCTTTCATGTGATGTGGTCCCATAATAAGCTGTCCACATTCTTAAAAATATACATGGGATCCAACAAAATGGTTGATCAGTAAGTGGGCCCAATACGGCAACTCATAGAAAATCGAGAACCGTCGCATTCCGTTTGGATATGACATCGTGTGGACCATTTTTAACTCGTACCAACTTTGGGTGTTCATTCATGCTGGAGGAGTTCGTCCAAGAAAACCTTCCCTCAGTTTATGACTCTCCACCAAGAAAGTGGTGTGTCCTTGATATACCATCTTCTTCATGGTTCGTGACCTTTGGGAGTCTAACTATGGCCCACACAATGGACATGCATGATAATCTGAGGTAACTAGACCTGTCCCAACACCCCTATTTAGTCAACACAAACTTAGACGAGCTATGTTAGATATCACCAACAAGAATGGAAGCCTACTTACCTAAGCACTTCCCAAATCCCGAAAAGTCATGCATGGTCCACATGAGAATGGTTCGTATATTGGCATACCGTTGACCATCGCACTTACTCATATTTTCCACGGCGACCCCCTCCTCCCACAAAATCTTGAGCTCATCAACTAATGGACGGAGGTAGACATCCATATTCTTGAATTTATAGCACCCATGAACAAGCTAGTTAAGGATCAGGTGTCCTTTCTTTATAGAAAGCCATGGTGGGATGTTATAGTTAACAAGGACTACACGCCACACACTATAAAAAGTTGAGCGGAGACCAAGTGGGTTCACACCATACATAGCAAGACCGAGCCGAAGATTCATTGTCTCTCGTGCAAATCTTGCAAAGGTAGAGTCAATGTGGCTCCATGCGTGTGAATCTAGTGATATTCGTTGGACTCCATTTGTGGATCTATTCTGCACATGCCACGTTGTCAAGCTCGCCATGCCCGATGTACGAAACATGTGATGTACACGCAGTATAAGTGGAAAGTGTCTAAGAACTTTCTGAGGGATGGTTTGCCCTTGCAAGTCCTATTGATACATGTGAGCACCACACTTTGGGCATGCCTCCATAGTCCCATAGTCTCCTCGAAACAGGATGCAATCATTGACACATGCATGGATGTTGTTGTAGTCCATGCCAAGCTTTCGTAATACTAGCTATCTTGCATCATCACGAGACTCAAGTATTGTGTTTCTAGGTGGTAATATATGATACTTTAGCAACCTGAAAAACAATCATAAAACACCTTGAAAAAGCACAATAAGTGTTTTTAATAATGGAGTCAAAAAAATCAATGGAGCATACGTAGAACGTATCTGAACAACTCGGTCACACTTACATTGCTCCACCCGTATTTTGCATACACACTTAGAAGCGTAAGCAACGTCTTCAAGTGAGATACTCAGCATCCATCATATAATGATATGGATGCTTCCTCTCTTAGTAGATCAGATGACTCAGTATCCATGGCATCAATGCATCGATCATTGCCTCCATCTCAGGCTCCAAGATTGGAGGAAGGTCCAAAAGGCTGACTGTATCCTCTGGTATTGAGAGTGTAGATTGAGTCGTGCCTTCCAACTAGTGAATTGGCTCAGGCACTTTATCCATCGCACGCCCATGAACTCTTCTAACTAGGCGCAATAGGTGCATCATTCCTTGGGATGAGGCATCACCTCCCTATATAAATTTTACGAGCACGTGTAATGTTTTTGTATATGATATTTAATTACTTTGAGAATGTAAGGCATGATGGATACACACTATTCTTACCATTCCTACAAATTTTGAGATCGCCTCGATCAATGATCTCTGATTCGAACTCGTTGAAGCGTCGTACATGTCCTATAGACAAGTGATGCTTTGGTCTGATTACCAACTTGCATTGACAGCAAGGACACGGGACACGTTGATTAAGATATGCCTCACGATCTTGGACATCATGACCATCATCATTCTCCATTTGGTCTACGTTATGACAAAGAACAGGTTTTTGTTCCCCTCATTTATGATTTTTTTCATTTTAATCTCTATTCCTCTTTTTTTCCCTTTCCCTTTATTTGTTTGCCTCCCTCCATCTCTCTTTATTTATTCCTTTTCTCTCCATGTCTCTCTTTCTTTATCTATACCCCTTTTTATTTCTCTCCATGTCCCTCTTTCTCTCTCATCTTCCCTCCCCACTCTCACTTCTTCTCTCTTTTTCTTTCCCTCCCTTCTTTTCTCTATGTCTTTCTCTCGTTTCCTCTCCACTTACAAACACATCTCGTTACAATTATAGTCAAAGATAGAAAATAAAAAACTCATAAACCAAGACATTGAAAGACCCTCTCTCCCCACCCCTCTTCGTGTCTCTCTTCCCCCTCTGCCTTTATTTTTCTATCATTCCATTCTCTTTAATTCTCTTGTTGTTTCCATTTTTCTCTCTCCTTCTCTTGCTCTCTATTTGTTGCTTTCTCTCATGGCGAGCTTGACAAAGTGGCATACATAAAATAGATGCATAGATGGAGTTCAACGAATATCAACAGATTCAAGCGCGTGGAGCCACATTAACTCTACCTTTCCATGCTTTGTACAAGAGCCAAGGAATCTTAGGCTTGATCTTGCAATGGATGGCGTAAACCCATTTGGTCTTCGCTCAACTTCTTACAGTGTGTGGCATGTAGTCCTTGTTAACTACAACATCCCGCCACCAGCATGCTCACGATACAAACTCGCCTCCTGGTGCATCTTGTGGATGAAGTGGAGATTGCGGGACCCATCCATACATAATGGATGTTCTTCTTGGAGCGCTTAATAAAAATCCTAAAAGGCTTTGCGCAACAATGAGCTCGGCCAAAAGGTAGCATGGCTGAAGGTTGGTTGGTATCGGAGGCATTAGTGCATATTTCATAGTGGTGGCTACCAATGGTGGATTCAGGCAATAATATACTATGGTCGCTGAAGGACGATGATAGACTGATTGGAGATGTGGCGGTTGGAAATGGGGTAGAAAAAGGGATGGATGCTGTAATGGAGGAATATGTGAATTGTTTTTGTATGTTGTACTATGCATCTATGGAGACGTGGCTCATTAGGTACGAGCATGCCAGGAAAGATCAGGAAGAAGCGTGATCAGAATTTCAACGCAGTACTACGCGCCATCGACCGATTCGATATCTTGAGGGCATGGAGGAGATGTCGGGGTTTATGTCTATGCGATGGCTTCAAGATTGGAGGAAGGTCCGAAATGCTATATGTCTCCTCTAGTATTGAGGATATAGAGTGAGCCATGCTTTCCAAGTGGTGAATTGGCTCAGATACTCCATCCATTGCATGCCCACGAACTCTTATAACTAGCCACAATAGGTGCGTTTCTCCTTGCTGGGATGAGATGTCACCTCCCTGTATAAATTTTACGGTCACGTCTAATATTTTTGTATATGATATTCAATCAATTTACAAATGTAAGACATGATTGATACACACTTTTCTTACCGTTCGCTCAAAGTTTGAGATTGCTTGATCAATGATCTCCGATTGGAACTCACTGAAGCGTCGTATGTGTTCTATAAACAAGCGATGCTTTCATTTGATTGCCAACTTGCATTGAAAGCAAGGACACGGGACACGCTAATTAAGATACGCCTCACGATCTTGGACATCACGACCATCATTGTTTTCCATTTTTTCTACGCTGCGACAAACAACAAGTTTTTATTCTCATTTTCATTTTCTTTTTTTATTTGCCTCCCTTCATCCTTCTTTGCTTCTCTCCCCTCCTCTATTTCTATAAATGTTTCTTTATCCATTCCCTTCTTCCCTCCCCACTTTCACTTCTTCTCTTTTTTCCTTTCCATTCGCACTCGATGCATCTCGCTAATATCAAAATCAAATATCAAAAATAAAAAACTCATGAAACAAGGCATTTAAAGACTTTCTCTCTCCACCCCTCTTCATGCCTCTCTTCCCCCTCTACCATTCTCTTTCTATAAAAATTTCTCTCTAATTCTCTCGTTGTTTTTGTTATTCTCTCTCTTTCTCTCGCTCTCTATTTATTGTTTTTTCTATCTGTCTTTTTCTCCCTCTTTTTGCCTCTTTTTCTCCAATTCTCTTTCTAGCTCTCTTTTTGTTTCCCACTATCCTTCTTCTCTTTACTTCATCTTTTTATCTACCTCTCCCTTCACTCTCCATTTTGTGTTCTCTCCCCCCTCTGTTTCTCTCTTTCTCATTCTTCGTTGCCCCTCTCTTTGTTTCTCTTCACCCCCTCGTTGTTTTCTCACTCATTCTCCTCTGTCCCTCACTTTCTCTCTCTCTTTTTTTTCCTACTATCCTTCTTCTCTTTACTTCACCCTTTTATCCGCCTCTTCCTTCACTCTTCGTTTCGTGTTCTCTCCCCCAAGCTCTCTTTCTTTCTCTCTTTCTCTTTCTTTGTTGCTCCTTTCTTTGTTTCTCTCCACCCCCTCGTCGTTTTCTCACTCATTCTCCTCTCTCCCTCCCTTTCTCTCTCTCTTTAATCTCTCTTTCTTTGTTATCTTTCATGTTTATTCTCTCTCTCTCTCTCTCTCTCTCTCTCGTTCTCTCTTCCTTTTTCTTTCTTCTTTTCCCTCTCTCATTTCCTCTCTTTCTCTCTCAATGCATCTCATTCTCAAGAAAAACAAACAAAGGAAAACAAGAAAGCACAAAAACAAATCAAGAGGAGGCAATGTACTTACCACAAAGACCCGAGGATGGATTCTTCGTCTCCTTTTCTTGATGTCCCCTCTTTCTCCTTCACGTGCTTGTTCCTCTTCTTCGCATATGGTAGCGGTGGCGGCGTTGGTGAGAAACTCTCCTTCTCTCTCTTTCTCTCTTTCTCTCCCTCTCCCTCCCAAAGCCATGATCTCTTTCACTCTCTCTCAAAATCTTTGCGAAAAAATGTAGCACTCGGGTTTTCGCCACTTTTTTTTCCAGAGTGGCGTCGATATTAGTGTCACAAATAGATATTAGTGTCACAAATAGTGACACTGCTATTTTGTGTCAGAAATGACCGTCACTATACCCCTATTCCCTTGTAGTGTACCTTGTTGAGATTCATGAGGATGCTATGATTTGTCCAAATTCGATACCGTCTATGCATGTTGAGAGGTGTAGTTTGCTTTTCCTTCCTCCTTGCTATTTTAGCAAAATATATTCACATTCCCTTCGCCTCATTTTTCTCATTTCATTTCCATTCGGTTCATTTTGAGCTCCTTTGTAAAGCTAGCTTGTTGCATTATAAGGTTTGTGGGTTCTCCTTATCCTAGAGCCATTTTGGGTATCAAGAAAGCATGCTCAACGTAGATTGAGAAGAAACATTGTCTCTTCATGGTTGCATTTATTGTTTAGAAAACCAAGTAGAGAAACTTGTTAAAACTTTAGATCCTTCTCAATGTAAGGACCCTCATAGAGCAATGAGATGTTCACCCATACACCTCACAATTTACTACATCAAGAAAGGGTGTCAAAAGGAAATATCTTGTCCAACAATGCAACCCCTCATCAAAACTTTTAAGATGTGGGAGTTTGAATTACAAATCTCCCAATTAGAGCTCCATCAAGCATGATCTTAGCTATGACAATTCATCATATTATTATCATTACTTTTGAGACACATTCGAGCAATCTATAAGGGGTGTATGGCCTCCCATAGACCATGAGGATGTTCATCTTTGACAAATGCATGTAAACACATGTGAGCTTACATTGTATTGTGCAAAAGAAGTAACCACCCTTGTTTAGGAGAAAACTGCTTCTCATCATGTCATACAAGGTGCATCATGATGTGAGATTAGGACAAGTAATCCTCCTCTAATATATTCCTTACGAGACCCCTTTGGAGTTCATATTTCCCCTAATGAAGGTGAATTTAGGCTAACTGGAGCCCCCAACCAAATGTCCACTATAGTGCTCATCCAAAATGAGACTTGATCTCTAGAATTGATAACAAGGAGCCCATAAGTTTTCAGATACATAAATATGTGTTTAATACAATTAAACTTGGTTGCTCATTCTCATGAACCTTGAATATGAGATTGTGATAAGGCCTTTTATAGAAATGTCTATTGCATACATGTCTAAATGTGAGAGTCTTTCAACAGACTTGTTCAACCCTCTTCGAGAACTTTAGGTTGCCCAAAGTAAAATTATATGAACTTTTGCATGCTTTGAGTTTTGAAAGAGTCTCCCAACAAAATGTGTTAGTGACTCTTTCCACTTGTGGTATTGCATTTTGTTCAACTATTATAATTAAGAATTGTGAAAGGAACTAAGCCTTATGTGTGTAAAGTAGTGGACTTTAGCCTTCCATTGACACGGCTCCCTGTTTAGTGTGTTTGTAAAGGGCATGAGATGAAATGGATTCCTACAATAACTTTAAGGTGAATTGCCTTCTGCCAATCCCCACCTCGGTAGCCCCTTGCTCCCAATTGGACCTAGCCAGGTATATGGTGCTCCTGGAGTGGAAGCTTATGGCATTGATCATTGTAGAGACAAACAAAGCAAAAGAGCCCCTTTTCTCACATGGGAAAATGTCTAAGCACCTGTGCTCGAGAGGAAAAGAGCGTCTCGAGGGAACAAGCGTGTGCATGAGCGCATGCGAGGTATGCCAAAGGTTGCCTAACTTGGCAAGCTGTGGGCCCTACAACACGTGAAGAATCTGTCATACCACTGAATCCGGCAAACTTTGCGACGCCCAGCTCTCCTTCCCTCCCCCCATTCGTCATTATCATCAACGCAACACAAGATGTATTTCTCGATCGACTGTTGTCTTTGCTGCGAGGCCCCCCTTCCCGCAAAAAGCATACAGCAATCATCATCATCATGAGCTCGCCATCAAAAGGAAGAGAGGGATTTTAAGAAACCCTATTATTATCATCCATAGTCTTCTAAGTTCTCCTCTTCCCTGTCTTCTGTTCTCTTCCTTGTTGCAGTAGTTTTGAGAAAGGAGAAAAACCCTATTATTGTCAGCATCCTATTATCATCTGTTGAAGACGAAACCCTATTATTGTCAGAGTTGATGTTATCATAATTACCCCTATTTCTGTAGTTCTGTTCACTTGTTGTTGTGGGTGGCAATATATTAGTCTAATAATAATGGGCAGAGTGAAGCTTGCCATCAAGCGGATTGAGACCCCGAATGGCAAGCAGGTTACCTACAGCAAGCGCCGATCGGGCCTCGAGAAGAAGGCCAAGGAGCTCGCCACGCTCTGCGACATCGATATCCTTCTCATCTTGTTCTCCCCCGCTGGCAAATTGAGCTGGATCAATGGGACCAGAAGGTCAGTACCACAGACTGCTGTTCTTGATAATATGTTGACATGCACATTTCTTTTTTCCTTCGTTTCCACTTCTGCACCGTCAATCAGTAGCTTAAATAAGATAATAACTCACAACTCCTGTGATTTCCCCTTGTTACGTTTTTTGCATGGACCTCTTTCTCATCTGTAACATCAGTATTAATATCAATACAATCTGTCTGGGTGTCTTCTGTAGCTATAATGCCAGTATGATTAAAATCGTTACTAATAGTATTACTTACAGTAACCTGTCTCCAGCGCATGAGTGCATGTCTAACGTCATCAGATGTAAGCACTTTTTTCGGCCTAATGAATACTGGAGTAATATTTGGTTTTGCATCGGTGTGTGCATGCTCGCAGAGACACACACACACACACACAGACCGGTAGACAAACTGTTTTGCATAATACTTAGTCCAATAGGCACATATGAGTGGATCAGACCTGTGTTGCTATTAGTGCGATTAAATAAATGCTAGTAAAGCTTCTCTCTCTCTCTCTCTCTCTCTCTCTCTCTCTCTCTCTCTCTCTCTCTCTCCGTGGGCAAGTGCTGTGGTAAGTGGCATTGGATACTTAGGGTGTGTGACAGAAACATGTGAGATACTAAAAAGTCATGTTCTCACGTTATGTGAAGGAGGAACACTGAGTCGCTGCTCTGGATAGATTCAATCACAGTCCTATAGGCTCATTGATAGATTTTTAGTATTTCTAAGGTCAAACATATTTAGATCGAGTCTGTTTAGGGTTTGGAAAATATTTTCTCTGGACCTAGAAGTAAATTCTTATTTTTTCCCATTGAGCAGGAATTTTGATATTTGAAATGGGTTTCTCTTCATGTTTTTGAAAAATTGTAAGTGAGACTGTTCGTTTTTGAGAGCATATTTATCCCTTCTTGGACAATTTTGAGGAGGCTTTTGTGCAAGTTGAGCAGGCTGTAGGATGAAGCAAGCCCTTCTTTTTTCAAACCCCACACCTCTGAACATGCACGTGTGAACACCTATGCTCACAAGGACAATGTTGTCCAATTTTATGTTGATGAAGACCAAATAACCTTTGGCAAGTGCCCATGTTGCCACTAGAAGACCGTCGGATCCACATCGTTCAATAGAGTCCATGTCACCTCCAAGAATATTGGACTAGGAGCGTTTGTTTTCTCTTTCTTTCTTCAGATTATCATGTGTATGTTTCCCTCGAATATTAGAGTACGATATCTATGCTCTATTTCCATGTACAAGACAATTAGTTCATATAGGTAACAATATCTAAAGTAATTTTTCATCTCTTCGCTCTCTCGCCATGGCCACATTACCAGCCTGTTCATTTTTTCTCCATAAGTTCACATGGTCATGATGATTCTTGAACATGCCAGTGCTTGCTGCCTCCATAACTGGATTGTTGCTCACTATGTATTCCAGCCTCAGACAACATGCCTTCTTATGGACCAAGGCTTCCATCAGCAAGTACCATTATTAGTCCACATGCTCCCATACAAAACAGCCCATAAGTCATAAATAGCATGCTGACACTTGGGTCATATACATGACATTCCATGACTCCTATTTATAATATCCTAGAAAAAGACAATGTTTTGGCATCCATGTGTGCCACCAATGTAATGGCCAAGTAGTTACCTAGGCTGGAATGGAAGAGATGCATTAGGTTTTAAAAATATGATAATACTTATTCTTGAAATAATAACCTTTCTTTCAGATGATTGAGGACACCAGCTTCAAGAATCAATAAAGCCATAGGAAAAAAATGTTGGGAAAAATTGGTCATGCCAAGAAATATGGAGCTATCAAGAAGACACCGATGGGAGGTGAGAAAAACGTTGTCCCCTCAATGTGGCGTTTGAGCCTTGAGGGTATCGTAACTTGGTTGGTAGGTTGAACACATGTAGATCTGAAGTCTAATTTCTCCATCTGTATGATCACCTAGCAACAGGAATAACATTCAATATTTGATATTTGAGTTGATAAAAATGAGTGCCTTAGCACCAAGGAGGCCATTTGATTATATAATGGACACACCAACAGACACAGAGAGAGAGAGAGAGAGGGGAGGGGTCATATTTTCCTTGGCTATATTTTTTGATCAGTGGCCAAGTAGATGTGGGGTTATATAGACTTTTGTGGCATGTTGCAACCCACATTTGGTGGGTAAAATGCCATGAAGGCGTTAGGTATTATCCAGAGGACAAAAAGTACTTTTTTATTTGATTCAAATAGAGGCATCCATGGCCGTAGTGGTTGAATAAAGGTGTCATCCTATGACATGCGGAAACTTGATGGACAATCTAGGTCTCTGTAGTGACTTGCTTCCAATGCTATTTAGAATAATACAACTGAATTAAAAAAGCGTAGGGTAGGAAGTACTCGAACAATGCATGGGATTCTAATACCAACTGAAAGAAACCCTCCTACTACCCCTACCTAACACGCGCACACCCACACACCACCAAAAAAAAAAAGCAAGAACAAAAGATAGGAAAAGACAACTAATATTAAAAAACCAAAAAAAAAAAAACACTTGACAAGAAAAAGGTATTTCCTTTACGGTACCTGCTGGAGAACTGGGGACAATGACTGGAGCAGCCAGTCAACTACAGTGGACAGTAACAGCCTGAACACTCGGTCTTGAGCTGGACAGTACTGTACACTATTGGAGCTTGACTTGGGATAGTGCTGAAGAGGTATGCTGATCATGCAATCATGGACATGATGCAGACAGGACTAACTGTACCAAAAACGCACCAGTGACAGCAATGAGCAATATCTCTAGTAGGTGACTTGCAGAGGAACACACGTGCCAATTGCATGAAGTGTATTATAAGCCAGGACTTGAGAATGCAGACTGAAATGCTGGCATCAGGCTATCCATGTAGCTTGGGTGCTGAATAGGACTATTAAAACACAGCAGCAGGCTGCAGCAAACTGGCACACTGGCTGGTTGAGGAATGAGATGGTGAATTGATGTGCAAAAAAACTAACTAGAAAAGTGTTTCTTAATGGCTGGCAGCAATGATTGAGCAATGGTGGTGGGCTCAATGGAAAACATGATATATATATATATATATATATAGCAATTGGCACTGATCAAGCTCAAAACATGCATGAACTCTCAGCCACAAGCTTGTCTGAAAAGGCAAGGAGGTGCCATTAGAGACTCACTTGTTTGACTTTCATGCTAGTTAAGTGGCTAGTGACATTTGTTCCATAAAGCCCTAGATGATGTAAGAAAGGTGGATAATAAGGGATTGACTAATTAGTTAGTAGCTCAAGGTGACCACTAGCCTAGAATAGGCTCACTATAATGCATTCATACCTCCTAAGCCTATTCTATGAAGACCTTGTGAAATGTTGATGCTTCATGGATGGAGATTATCCATTCCGCTTATCCTTTGTGACCATATTTCAATGTGTGCCTTCCTTCTACTAGTAGCCTTTTGCTATCAAAACTTAGTAATTCAACAATGTTTCCCATGGCTTTTGTTTTTGATAATAAGGCCATTTGTAAATATTAGTAATAGGTGCTCCGCATCTAGATTCTTCCAGAGCTTCATGCCAATGTTCTTTCAGTCTAGGGTTTGAAGGACTAGTGTCAATAACAATTAGGGGTTTTCGCATCCTAATGTATGTTTCATGTGACTAGAAGGCTCATGGGTAGTTGAATCACAAAGAAGCCAACCATATATGCATGTGTGTGATTTATATATATGTTTCCATTTGTTTGGTCTCATAAGCTTAGGTCTCTTTTTTTTCTCTCTGATCTCCTTATCTCTCTCTATATATGTGTGTGCGTGTGCGTGTGCATGCATGTATATACATGTATGCGTGTGTTTAATACATGTCTTTATTTATGCGGCCTTATAAATGTGTATCCCCTCTCTCTCCCTCATCATTTTTCTCTCGTCACCTTTCTTTTTTGCCTCCAGTCCCTTGTCTCTTATCCTTTTTCACCTCGTGTATGCATCTTGTGTATGAATGTGTGTACATGTGCATGGGTGTGTATGCATGCAGGTATATGCATTTGTGTGTTTAATACATGTGTTTCCATTTGTGTGGTCTCATAAGTGTATACCCTGTGTCTCCCTCGTTATTTTTCTCTCGTATTCTTTCTTTGTTTTTTTGGAGTCATCTGCCTCATATTTTTTCAACTCATGTGTGTGCATGTGTATGTATATGTGTATGCATGCATGTATGTGTGCAGGTATATGTGTGTATGCATGAAAACATGCATGTGCATGTTTTATAAGTTTTATGTGTATGCATGCATGCATGTGTGTAGGTGTGTATGCATGCATGTATGTGTGCAAGTGTGTGTGTGTATGCATGAAAACATGCATGTGTATGTTTTATAAGTTTGTATCCATTCTCTCTTTTGTTCTTTATTTTCTCTTTTTTCTCTTTTATAGTTCTCTCTCTTTCTCATTGATTTTTCTAGTCTCCCTTCCTCCATTTTCTCGTCTATATGTTTACATGTATATGAGCATGCGTGTATATGTGCGTACATGAGTGTATGTGTTTGCACATACACGAGTATACATGAGTGTACATGTATGCACGTGTACATGCGTTTGTACATATGTGTGCATGTGTTTGTATATATGCACGTGTACACACATATATATATTGTGTGTTTTTATAGTATATATACATTTGTGCCAGTTTCTAGAATATACACATATTACATGCACATGTCTAACCATTAAAATAGCATTTAATAAAGAATATTCATCTTTCTTTTTATAGTATATGTGCATTTGTGGGTATTCTTAGAGTATGCATACATTGCATGCATGTATTCAACCATTAAAGTATCATTTCATCTCGTATCTTCAAGTAGAAAAGAAATTGAGAGAGAGAGAGAGAGAAGAGCAACATCCCAACTTTTCAAAAACTCACCTTTCCCTTTTTAATTATTAAATCACATTTCCAAAAAAACCCTCTATGTTTTGAATATCAAACCTCTCCTCCTTGTGCCAACACGCTCGGAGGTTATCTCCTTGGTTTGGGAGTCAACCAAGCAAACCTTTAAATAATAAATAATAAATATTAAACCACCTTTTAAAAAAGTCATTTTTTTTTGAATACTAGACCTCTCCATAAAAAATAATAGGTATGCTTTGATGCCATGTCAAAATAAGCGACGGTGTAAAAGTAGGGTTTACGGGGAGTAACATAGAGTGTATACGAGAAAGACAGAGAGAGAAGAGAAACTCAAAAACAAAAGAACATGGTGACGATGCACTGAATCATGCTATGAGAAGAAAAGCTGATACATCGGAGCTGAAGCTCAAAAGATAAGTGCACTGCCTTGTCTGAATCAGGTGGCAACACTTGTGGGAAATCTGCACAGTGAAGGGAGTGAAATGCAATCTTTTAGGCAGTGGGCTATTGAAGTAATCATTGAAAGGTGAAGGACAGCTTTGTTGAAGGAGCAAATCGGAGCGAACAGCAATCCTTTGTTCTCAGCGAGTGACCTGGGCAACTAAATGCAAATCCTAGAGTGATGCCAAGTGGATAATGATGACGCCAAATGATAGAGGATGAGTTGGGCTGCAAAAACGTAGGTCTCAACAACCTCTATGACAAACGAGTGACATTAGGTGATGGAGAAGCCAGGCTACAAAAATGCAAGTCCCAGCAGCCCCTGTGATAGACAAGTGATGCTAGGTGATGGAGGAGAAGCCAAGTTGCAAAAATGCATGTCCTAGTAGCCCCTGTGATAGATGAGTGATGAAATCACTGAGGCTTGATGATGTAGATTATTGCTAGAGGCTAGGATGTCGACGCCAAGCTAGAGACGGTGATGCCAGGCAAGGAGAAGATCTCCACACTGAAAAACGCATGTGAAGGTGGAGCTTGATGGAGAAGGTTACTGACGCCAAGCAAATGATGGTGACACCAGGTGGAAGATGCTCCAAACATAAGGCCTGATCTTGGAACATGGCGCCTGAAGCAGAAGAGGAAGGGTGAAGGCAGCCACGAGCCACAAACCGCAATGTCCTCTTGAAGGGGTGTGAGGGCAGTGGAAGGGGCTGGGGAGAGAAGGGAAGGGCGATTGATGATGAAGGAAGAGGGGTAAAGGATGTTTGAAGAGTGGTGTGGGGTGGTGAAGAATGAATGAAGTGACTTTCTATTTATAGGCATAAGCTGTCTAGGGTAGCACACCATTGGGTGGGAGCCCATTGAAAAAGTGGCTAGAATGTGGACACTAGCCCTTTTTGGGGCTGTCAGTGCGAAACCCTAAATGAAGTGTGTGAACTGAAGAAGTGGTTTCTCAACACTCTCCTCCTTGAGCCACATAGATTGGGGATTTTCTCCTTGGTTTAGAAGTCAACGAAACAAACCTTTAAATAATAAATAATAAATATTTTAAAGTTCAGCAATATTGAGAGAGAGAGAATGCTAGCACCTCGGCGACTTCTTTTGGTTTTCTTTTTATTTGTGCATATAGTTTTTGCATGTTGGTTGTTTGGCCTCTTATATCTCTAATCATTCTTTTATTCAACTATCCCTTTGCTTTTTTTTTTTTAGAGAGAGAGAGAGAGAGTCTACTCTATTTACTTTCTTGGAAGGCAGTCTAGTAGTAGTGGTACTATGGTATCAATGGGCAACATTTTTATAAACTCTATTCTAGAACAAGAAATAGTACGCAGATTGTTCATAACATTTGGCTTATAACAATGGTAATAAAAGAAGATTGAGATTTACCCCATATCCACAAACTAACAATTAACCTAGATTATGAACTATTACCACAAGGAAATAGGCTTAGTTGATAGGTTAAATTTATGCATTCTATGAGCTAAGGAAAAATCTTGCAGATGTGTTTGTAGCACATTTGTATGCACATCAATAGACCCACACCTATAATCATGTTAAGTTTGTAGGTATTAAACGTGCATTGTACACACGTTAATAGATCTATGCCTATAATCATGTTGAATTTGTAGGTATTAAGTGCGAGTATAAACGTGCTTATAGACACAATGTTTTTTGCTATAAAAGAAACTAGGGACTTGCTGGTTACAACATTGTAACTCCATTTTGAGCACCAACCAAGCAACCAGCAGCTCCTTGTTTCTTGTTCTTGTAAATATGTAACAACAAACTAAGTAATTGCAATCTTATTTAATAAATAGATTTGGTGCCTCAACATTGGTCTTAAACATTACATTGGTACAAGTTCATTCAATAATGGGATATGTACACGGACTAGTGCATCATGCACTTACAAAAAAGTAGAGGTGGGATTTAAATTATAAAAAGAGAGAATATATTTTGGTTATGCATTACAACTACATTAGTGCATCATGCACTTATCCAGTACTTAATCTAGGATATGTACAAGTGGAAGTGCTTGGGGGAGAGGTATGATCATAGATATGCATGTCTTGCTAATGTGCATGGGGCTCACTCTCCAACAAGAAATGTGTTGTGGAGGAGCATGAGGATCTCCTCATGATGAGGTATGTGTCATTGGGTGTAAGGGCAACATGCTCTACATCGATATTGCTGCCTCTTGCGCTGCCCTTGACCCTTATTTATAGTACCTCACTGAATGTATAGGCGATTCTGGTGCAAATGAGAATGCCTGCTACAATGTAGAGGGGCCTATGCTGCTCCATTTGTATATAAAATCCAAACAAAAATAATGGGAAAAAAAAACGACATAAACTATACCCTAAAAAGTAGCTTTATGTTACCGAGTAGACATTAACTAGACCCTAAGTTGCCAGTGGGGTTGTAGCTGAAGTGGTTTGAGCACCTGGGTGTGTGAGTTCAAACCTTGGGTACACCTTTGAGGCATCTTTCAAACTTCAAAACTTTCTTTTATATAAAAAAAACACACTTAAAATCACACTAGAACTAATCCTTTGCAATCACCTACACTAGTGATTGGGCAAACAAAGTTTAACTGAACATTTCACAGTGTGCTTAACAATGCATTTATTTTTCAGACTTTGCATAGAGACCTATAGTAAGAACAACTGCAAAATACTTGCAGCGCTATAGATTATAGTACCTACGCCAACTACAAAGTATAGTATTTCACAGCTGCATTTACAAACACATTTATAAACACAACTAATTGTACTACAGGTGTGTAAAATATTACACGGCGCAGCGAACAGAATCTGAGAAAGAGATAGAGAGTACACAACAGATAAGAGGAGAATCAGTAAAATTCTTTAACTCCAAACAACTGATACAAAGATGGCTCTGTCCACCCGTGCGCTTCCAATGAATGAAGCTTAGATGGCGATCTAGACAGAAGATAGGTGAAGAGCTTAAGGCTAGCTGGAACAACAACTCTGACTGGGTGAAAGATGAGTGTGAGATGGCTGCGAAGGGGTTTAGCTTTTATAGCCCGCGAAGGTCGTTAGGTCGGCCTGCTGACCGACCTACCATATGAGCCTCCACTAGTCGGCCAGGGAATATTCCAGGGAATATTCCCTTTACCATCGGGCCGGGGGCGCTGCCCCCGGACCCCCGCCAGGGGGGCCGCTGGCCCCCCTGGGACCCCCCAGCCAGGGGCCGCTTCCGCGGCCCCCGGACCCCACAATAGGGGCCCCTTTTAACTCCCTTACCACGCAACTCAATGCAATGTGCCTCGAGTTGCTACCAGCTTAACCACTCCGTCTAACCCAAAGATTAGACCCACAACAGTCACCTTTTTGCCATCCGGTCACATAGACCTCATCTGATATACAAGTCAGGACTCAACCAATGTCCGGGCTCACATTTGGCTTCTCCTCATAATGGGGGCCTTACAACTTTGAGCACCATGGATCATTGGTAGCACCTAATGAGGGTGGGGCATTGATCATATCTAACACCCCCCCTCAATGTCCACCCATAGGTGAACTATCTCCTCGGCCCAATGCCGAGTCTCTGAAGATGAACTTGAAGCAGATCCTTCGTAAGTGCTTTGGTGAAGATATCTGCTCCATTCTCCTCTGTTGGACAGTAGACCAATTCCACTATCCCATCCTCCATCAAATCACGCACATAGTGATACTGGATCTCTATATGTTTGGTGCGTGCATGAAACACTGGATTTTTGGCAATGGCGATGCAACTCTGATTGTCACATCTCAGCACAGTTGGTTCTTCATCCTGCACTCCCATATGCCATAGAATCCTTCTCAACCATACGGCCTCACATGCAGCAAAACAAGCTGCCTTGTACTCTGCTTCGGTAGAAGACAATGCCACTGTTGGTTGCTTCTTACTAATCCAAGAGAAAATTCCTGAACCCAAAGAGAAACAATAACCAGAAACTGACTTCCTGGAATCAATGTCTCCTGCCCAATCTGAGTCACAGTTCCCCACAAGAGAAGTTCCGAAACTGTATGTGATACCATAGTCAAGAGTTTTCTTCAAGTATCTGAGCACCCGCATCCCAGCTTTCCAATGACTCTCATGAGGTTTGTTTGAGAACCTGCTCAAAACACCAACAGCAAAACTGATATCTGGTCTGGTGTTACACAAGTAGATTAGACTGCCGACCAACCTCCTATACCTCCCAATGTCTGCTAGTGCTGATGTATCCTCAACGGATAACTTTACATTCACCTCCATAGGTGTAGCTATCTCCTTGCACTCGGTCATGCCAAATGCCTTCAAGATCTCCCATGCATACTTCTTCTGAGAGATGAAGATCTTTCCTGGCTCTTGCCAGACTTCAATCCCCAAACAATAGTGCAGCAAGCCCAAGTCTGTCATTTCAAACTCAAAACTCAAAGCCTTTCGAGTTTGGTTGATCATATCTTCATAGTCACCTGTAATAAGAAGGTCGTCCACATATAGGACAATCACTACAGACTTTTTACCATCCCTGTAAACATACAAGTTAGCATCTGAGGCACATCTTTTGAAGTTTAGGTTTAAAAAGAACCTATCTATCCGTTGGTACCATGCTCTGGGGGCTTGTTTCAGCCCATACAATGCCTTCTTTAGTTTACACACTTTGTTCTCAGAATGGGGAGCCTCAAACCCTGGTGGCTGAGCCACGTACACCTCCTCCTTGAGGTCACCATTTAAGAACGCTGACTTAACATCCATTTGGTACACTGGCCACTTCTTGTGGGCAGCCACTGCAAGTACTGTGCGAATAGTGGTCATTCTGGCAGTTGGGGCAAATGACTCTTGAAAATCAAACCCTTCAACTTGTGAAAATCCTTGGGCAACCAGTCTAGCTTTGTACTTTTCTAAGGTACCATCAGCCTTGTACTTTACCTTCCAGATCCACTTGGTGCCAATAATCTTCCGCTTTGCTGGCCGATCCACTAGCTCCCAAGTGTCATTCTTCATTATGCTGTCATACTCCGCCTGCATAGCAGCCTTCCATGATGGATCTGCAAGTGCTTCTTCTAAGTCAGTTGGCTCCTTTACTTCTCTCATAATCTCAACCATCAAGGCCATGTTGACTATGTGAGCAGAAGCCCTCCTTTGCTCCTCTATTCTCTGAGACCTCCTTGGTCCATCTGCCTTCTCCTCAACAGATGCAGGCATAGGATTATTGTGGTCATAGAGCTGCTTCACCCAGCGCGGCAATGGCTTTTCCGGTGGGGTGATGTCAGGTTGGTGAACTTTTTCCTCATCATCTGAAGATGATGCTTCCTCCTCCTTAAGGATAGGGATAGCTCTCGGGACAGGTTCATAGTGGACTACTTCTTCGCTTGATGATAAAGTGGAAGACCTTGCCTTCTCCTCCTCCACTGTATGCGGCTCCTCCTTGAACACCACATCACGGCTCGCGATGATCTTCTTTGCCTCTTGGTCATATAACTTGTAAGCCTTCTGCTCATCACTATAACCCAAGAAGATACATTTTCTGCTTTTTGGTTGTAACTTGTTTCTCTTCTCATCTGGAACATGTGCATAACATTCACATCCAAAAATTCTGAAATGTGAAACAGATGGTTTCTTACCAGTGTAAGCCTCATGAGGTGTTTTTCCCTTGAGAGCCTTTGTGTAGCTCCGATTTAGAATGTAGACTGCAGTATTAACAGCTTCAGCCCAAAAATGGTTAGGCAATCCCTTGCCCTTTAGCATGCATCTTGCCATCTCCACAATGGTACGATTCCTGCGTTCCACAACACCATTCTGCTGAGGTGTGTGAGGCGTCGTCAATTGACGCTTGATCCCTTTGCTCTTGCAAAAGCCTTCAAACTCCTTTGAGTTGAACTCACCACCACCATCTGTTCTAAATTTCTTCACACTTTTCCCTGTTTCATTCTCAACAAGTATTAGCCATTCTTTAAACTTACCAAAAGCTTGAGCCTTATCACGAAGGAAGTACACCCACATCTTCCTACTGTAGTCGTCGACAATCAACATAAAATAAGAAGATCCCCCCAAGGCCTGTGTAGGCATCTTACCACACAAGTCAGCATGCACCAACTCTAGAGGAGCATGTGCTCTATTCTTGCTTTCTTGTGGAAATGCCTTTCTCTGTTGCTTGCCCATCATACAAGCTTCACATGGTTCCTTCAATTCAGTTATTGTAGGTAGGTGAGCAACCATACCTTGCTTTTGCATCTCCTTCAATACTGCAAATCCGATGTGTCCAAACCTTTCATGCCAAAGCTTACTTGTGCCCACTCCAGCGGTGGCTGTAAGAGCACTTAGCTCATACAGGTTGTTCCTTCTTTCTCCTTTGCCAACAATTGTGCCAGCACTATCAATAATTTCTGCACCTGTCTTCTTGAACCTCACTTCATGACCAAGATCAGTTATGGCAGCAACTGATAAGAGATTTCTCCTGATTTCGGGAACATACAACACATTTGAAAGCTTTTTGACTTCACCATTTGCAGCAACAAAAGAAATAGTACCTGTGCCCGCAGCAGGGCATTTAGCATCATTTCCAACCGTCACAGTGATGGATTCTTGTAGAGGCTGCATAGAACTGTATAGACCTTTCTTGTTGGTCATGTGACGGGAGGCCCCACTATCCAACACCCAAGAGTCAGTGGTAGATTCTTCTTGCGCCGAGGAGCACACTTCCTCAATGGTCGCCATGAATAATTCCAACTCTGCTTCAGCCGTATTGGCTGTCTCTTTCCCTTTAGTTTTAAGGGTACCATTCTTTTCATCTGCCTTCTTGACACGACAATCTGCAATTGCATGTCCTTTCTTCTTACAGTAGAAGCACTCTCCTTGAAACTTCTTCTTGCCGCCCTTTTTCTTTTTGTCACCATCATTTTTGGTGGAGGAAACACCTTTGCCTTTTGCATTGGCAGAGAATGCAGCATCTCCATTGTTGCTTCCTTCTCGGGCTTTCAGCCTCAACTCCTCCTCCATTAATAATGCACAAAACTCCTCAAAAGTCAAAGCTTGAGGTCTCACCTGAGTATTAAGGGCAGTTACTAGTCCATCAAACTTTTGTGGACAAATCCGAAGACACCTCCGAGCTAGCTCTTCGCTAGTCTTTTGTATCCCAGCGCCAGCCATCTGGTCGCGCAGATTCTTAATCCGAGTGATGAATGCTTCAACCGTCTCTCCTTCAGCAAACTTCTCCGCTGCTAGTTGATTCTCCAAGTTTTGAATCCTTGTTTGGTTTCGTGTTTCATACTGACTCCTTAGTACATTCCAAGCCTCTGACGCTTTGGTTGTATGCTGAATCAGAGTCAAAACACTGTCAGAACAGCTTGTAACTAAGGCACACAATGCATCTGCATTCCTTCGTTTCCAAGCTCGTAGAAGATCTGCATTCGGAGGAATCATCACACTAGGATTTGATGGGTCGGGGGTAGGCTGTGGTTCTGCGTCAGTCCCCAGCACAGTCTCCAGAAGCTCATAAGAATCAAGGATAGTAGTAATTTTGAACTTCCACAAGGTGTAGTTTGTACCATCTAACTTGCCTTCGCTGAAGGTTGGTGGACGAATCCTCAGTGTTTGAATAGCCGGTACAGCAGCACCACCTCCTGCACCGCTTCCTGATGCGCCAGAACTGCTTCCCGGAGTCGACATCGTTTCTCTTTGCTGTTGAAGCCTTTGCCTCTTGCACGCTCTCCGATCTCTAGAGCCCCCTGGGCTCTGATACCATGTAAAAATATTACACGGCGCAGCGAACAGAATCTGAGAAAGAGATAGAGAGTACACAACAGATAAGAGGAGAATCAGTAAAATTCTTTAACTCCAAACAACTGATACAAAGATGGCTCTGTCCACCCGTGCGCTTCCAATGAATGAAGCTTAGATGGCGATCTAGACAGAAGATAGGTGAAGAGCTTAAGGCTAGCTGGAACAACAACTCTGACTGGGTGAAAGATGAGTGTGAGATGGCTGCGAAGGGGTTTAGCTTTTATAGCCCGCGAAGGTCGTTAGGTCGGCCTGCTGACCGACCTACCATATGAGCCTCCACTAGTCGGCCAGGGAATATTCCAGGGAATATTCCCTTTACCACGGGCCGGGGGCGCTGCCCCCGGACCCCCGCCAGGGGGGCCGCTGGCCCCCCTGGGACCCCCCAGCCAGGGGCCGCTTCCGCGGCCCCCGGACCCCACAATAGGGGCCCCTTTTAACTCCCTTACCACGCAACTCAATGCAATGTGCCTCGAGTTGCTACCAGCTTAACCACTCCGTCTAACCCAAAGATTAGACCCACAACAGTCACCTTTTTGCCATCCGGTCACATAGACCTCATCTGATATACAAGTCAGGACTCAACCAATGTCCGGGCTCACATTTGGCTTCTCCTCATAATGGGGGCCTTACAACTTTGAGCACCATGGATCATTGGTAGCACCTAATGAGGGTGGGGCATTGATCATATCTAACAAGGTGAACCTTTACATGTGCAGTGTGCTTATAAAGGTATTGCTGCAGAATGCTTTACATAGAGCCCCTACAGAATAACAATAATTTGACAGAATAGAATACAAGCAAAAGAGTAACAATAACTTTAAAAATATACTCATTTAAATAGACAGAAGGGGACAAAGAAAATACCTTTTTCTTGAGCTTGGTTACATTTTACTTTTTCTTTTAAATCGTTGTACTCTTGAGAACACAAAAATAGATTAGATGTGTGTGTGTTTTTTTGTCTTCTTCTTCAGAAGACTAAAATACTATCTCGTCATTGAGATGAAAGAAGTCGCTTGAATGGCTGTGTTTTTGAGAGAGGATATACAATTTTGTGTTCTTGACAAGAGGAGAAAGAATAAAAAATTATACCTTGTTGTGAAGAAGTAGAAAGTGTGAATGATGTTTCTTGCCTTGACAAGAAGAAGAATAAAATGTACCTTGCTCTTTGTGATAGCTCTCCAATATGATAAGTCTTGCATGTGTGCTCATGTCTCAACTTGCCAGGTCAATGGGGTTGAGGCTGTGCGGGTGGGGTGGGCAACTAAATCTAATGATTTCCTACATAAAACACCTGACCATGTAGCAATGCTTTGGGAACCCATTTTGTAGCTTGGTGCTAGTTCTCCGTCAATGCTTCTAACTGTGCACCTTGGGTCCTCTCTTCCTTTTGGATGCAATCCTTCTCTTGATAGTGGGTGTATTGTTCCCAGCAACCTTGGTATTCTCTCTTGATCTAGGAGGATTCAAACTGAACGGTTCCCTTTTATCCTCATGTGCCTTGGAGTAGTTCTCTCAAAGCTTTCTGGTCATCCTCACTACTCCCTCACTAGGGCTCCTAGTTGAGTCAGAGATGGGCTTCTTGCCTTTCCCTTCTCCTTTTTCTTTTGATAAGTCATTGGAAATTAGAATGAATTGTTGATGGGTTTGAATGTCTTATTGCTGTTTAAATCACATTTATATGCACGTTTACATAGACATTAAAAATGCAGAAGGAACGTGTGCATAAACACACCTAAAAATGCAATCATAGTTGTGCCTATGAAAGCGTATGTTTTGACTGCATCTATGCTTCCATGTTGTTGTAGTATATACACAAAACTATCATCTAGTTGCAAGGGGGGTAAGGGTGGTCAATAAAGCATCAAACTAAGTTGACTGCAAGTCTAACCAAGATCTAAGTATTGTCTTTGCCATGCCAATACCATCATGAATGCTTGGAATTGGTGTAACACGTTGGCTGAATATGTGGAGGTTGTAAATTTTTTCTTTTACACATTACTTGCATCTAGAAGGGTAGCATCGAAAGGAGGCCCAAACTAAGTTGATTGCAAATGTAACCAAGATCTAATTGCATTGTCGGTCATGCTAATTCCATTGTGAATGCTTTGAGGTAGTGTAGCATGTGGGTTCAATAGGAGGAGAATTTAGTTCTCATCTTTGACTCCATTTGCATGTGGAAGGGTACCATAATCCTAATCACTGAGTAGGCCTTTGCTGATTTCTATTGCTTTTGAGATATTTTAAATTCAGTCTTCAACTAAACCTTGCTTCATTTTAAAAAATACATGTGAGGATATTGTCATTTATGTTAGGGCTTAGTCTGACATTTTTGAATCAGGCTAAGTCAATTCCTTGTGCAGGAGTAAGAAATCCTATTCTTATATCATGACTTAATTGCCTGGCTTGTGTAAATCTCTTTTTGTTGGCAGCCCTCCAGAGGATGTCATAATGAGATTTGCAAATCTAGCACCTCAAGAGAGGGCCAAAAGGTGTCTTAACAATCAGAGATCTATTTTTACTGTTTTGTAAATGGTTTTTAATATCATAGTGCTAGACTTTATAAGGCCTCATTGAATTTGTGATGTTTGCAGGAAAGTTGAAGCTTTGGAGGTAAACTAGAGGGATTAGACCTCAGATCAATGTCAATTTTAAATTTGGAGGGCTCATTTGCATGCACATTACTTGACTGTATTGATTGTTTGCATTGTCTAATATTATTGTTTCTCTGCAGCAACTCAAACGTGTGTTCAAGAAGCTCGATCATGAGGTTAATGTTGAGGAATATACACGTCAAATGTGAAGTCTCATTGTATTTTTATACACGATTTCTTAGTTCTTTTCACATGAAAAATTGTGATGTTTTTTGTGCATTCTAATGTGTTTTTCCATTTGTTTTGGTTTCACATTTGGGTCATCAATGCAGTGCACCAACACCTAGTCTTGAGGTGCTGTACTATGTCCTCATTCTACAGTCTTGAGATCTTCGAACGTCTTTGCATTTGATAGTCAATAACTTCTCTTTCATTGGTTGACTTCAACAGAGTCTGCACCACCATTTGCAAGATCTTCAGGTGTACTACTATAACTTGCAACAAAGATTGAGGTATGGTTTGTAATTGTCTAATAATTTTGATTTTGAAGTTTCTGGTGGCAAGATATCTTATTTTGTTAATGTTGGCTGGGAAAATGTAGATGTACAAGACAAACTGCAGCATGGGAAACTTTATTCTGAGGGCCTGAAATCTCTTTCTTTTCTTATTGAAAATGATAGGATATAGAATGTAGGGAAGACTCCAACCCTGAAGAAAATCTAGTCTGCTAACACTGTAAGACTATACGAACATTCACTGCACCTGAAATATATGAGCTTTATAGAGGTCGGATGTGGAATCTTTTTCAGGTTCATCCTGTAATATCAATGAATTTTTATACAGCCATAAGGAGCAGATGCTTGATATTGTGTTAAGTGCTTAAGATGCCATATTTAAAGTGTGAATCTGTAAGGCCTCTTAGGCAGCCTGCATATTTCTGGGCGTGTCATGTGCAAGATTGAGATACATGACGGAAGCAATAAAGAATGCAACGATGAGGTATTGGAGGAGGAGAGGAGCACACAATATATAGGCAGTAAAGGGTTGCCACTTTATGACAGGTAGGCCAGTTTAGACTGCAAAAAATTACGGCTGCCTCAAGTAGAATTGTGCTACCTAGCTTCCATAAATAGCACCAACTCAAGTCTCCGAATAATACAAGCCAATAAAATGCATGAACTGCCTAAAGCAAACTCTCTCTCAGATCATGGGTGACAAGTATAATGGAATATAGGATGACGGGGAACAAGAAGCCCCTAGGAAGCATCACCATGTATGCTACTAGAGCAAAGATCTGCTAGAAACTTGTAACATCGTAGTACTAGAAGAATAATAATCATAGTGGATCCTAGATGCTCGAGCAGTTGCCATTGGGCGATAAAGCCACCACCATGGTGCCTCAAAAAGACAGTAATGCCAATGTCAATTCCATTATCATAGAGAGTAGAAATAGCTGAATCTTGATGCTTGTCATGAACTAGCCTTGTATAAAACATGTCAATGGATTCCCCACCTTTGAGCAAAATGCCTTGTATAAAACATGTCAATGGATTCCCCATCTTTGAGCAAAATGCCAAAGGTTTCCCCTCATGTGAGAACAGACTAGAAGCAAACCCCTCTCTTTATCAAACACTCCCATCATGAATTGGAAAGGCAAACCAGCTTGAGGATCCAAAATCCATTAGATTTTGATCAGTGCACGTAGAAAGCCACGTTTAGGGTCCACCACACCTAAATGTGGATGAGGCCTGCATGTATCTCTGCATGCTTTGGTATCATCTGTTTTCTTCCCAACCAGATGTAGAGGAGGTCTTTGAGGACAAGGAGCTGAACCCGAAATAAGGTACCAAAGTCACTTCTGCACAAACCAAACTTTCGTAACAACACTCCCAAGTTAGATAGTCAAGGAAAGTTGAGCTTATCATTAGTGCTAATACAAGAATGAGCCATTGAATGATAAAATGGATAGAGAACTGAAGAGGTTGAGAGAAGTACGTAGGGCAATTACCTGACAACAGTTTAAGCACACAGCTCAGACATAGAAAGCATGCAAGAGATTGGATCAAACGATGAAGAGAATGTCTTGAAGAAACACTACAACTTAACATATGTGAGCCCTCTCAAGGCTGAATTGTGTTCGTAATCAAGAGCAGACCAGCCACCAAAATGCAAGGTCAATGGCGTCAAACAGGTATGTGACTGCAAGAGGAATCAGGATACTCCTCAAAGGCCGGAGCAGCTTCAAACAAGCATGATGAGCAGAAAAAGCTGGGTTACCAGTAGACAGATGTGAAGAAAATAGGTCGTTCAGCCTCTATTAGGTCCCACCAGCTCACACAAGAATTTGCAGGAGCAGAAAATAATAGTCACTGCAGAAAAGTTGGCCATGATGGCCTCGTACTATTGTGCAAGTGCGCCTGTTGGAGCCAAGGATAGTAGCTGATGATACTTGAGCTGGTGGAGATGGAGAAGACTTTGGTTGAGTTGCTATATTTTAAAAAAACTGAAAAAATGAATTCAATCAGCTGTGGATTCACAAGTCACATGTATACATAGTCGTAGGTCTGATTTGCTAAGTAAAGGCCATATCATAAGTTTGTATTAGAATGTTGAGAATGGGCTGTAGTAAATCAATCATTCACAGTAGGACAACATCAAATTTCAACCAATTTCGGAGATGAAACTCTTAAATTTCTATATGTCTAGCTTCCTCTCCTTTCTCTAAGCTAATTCATAGCTTCCCTCGAGATCTCAACCAAATTCAAGTGCAATTGAAAAATTTCTGTTGCTAAAGCCTAATTTATAGCAGAAATTGGGGTTTACCAGCCACCCTTGGAAGAGTCCTCAGAATTTAGGGCCTAGTACTTGAAATTCAAAAGTTGAAATATGGAGATTTCAGAGAATTTCAAGAGGCCAGCTAGCCAACATTAAGTTTGGAGCAAAATTTGTCATCCAAGGAGCAGCTTGAAGGCCAATCCCTAAGCAAACGAAGGGGTAAATTGGTTTGAAGGTTTGTTGGTTGCTATGGAAGCAAGATGTATTGAAGATTGAAGGAGATCAGGCTAGATCTCAGTGTACTTCAACCTTTAACAATAAAGTTAAAGAAATACCACATGGGGCACTAGTTTTGGGGCCAATCGGGCATCCAATGTCCAAGTTCAAGTCGTAACATTTGCATTTTCAGTTTATGTGAATTTTATGCTCATTGTAATTAGTGCTAAATCACATTATTTATTGACCTCTCTGAGAAGGAAGGGTTCTTTTCAAGTGGAATATAACTAGATGCTAGAAGAGACGTAGTTGTTGCTACTACTGCTACTGCTTATACATATTAAGAATGATGCTAAAATAGTTCTTTAGAGTGACCTTGTTAGAAAGGAGTATGTCATACAAATGCTCCTTTGATATATATATTATAGGAGTATCTACCTGATTGTGCTACAGGAACTCACATGCATATATCTTACTTCTAGTTCAGATAAGGGTGGATGAGGCATCTGTTTAAGGGCCATGTATGGCCTTGTGTATTTTCTTTAGTCTCCCTTTGACTTGTATGCATCCTTAAATGTTTGTGTGCACATGTGATGGAAAACCTTGTTAAGACACGAGTCTGCCTGATATTCATGGGCTTCCATCATTCCCACTCCGAATCATTGAAGAAGGTTTACATAGTCTTGCTTAATGAAGCAAACATGTTACTCTTTCAGTATGTCATTATACCATGCATTGTTTATGTACATAGATTATATGAATCATTCCAAACAATAGAGGATGCAAACGAGCTAGAGGAAAAATTGCAATGTCGCCTAAAAGAGCTGCGGCTGCAAAGGGTATGTAAAATTTCTATTCATACTGCTTTCTCATAAGAAACATATGAATTCTGCCAGTTGTTTAAAATGTAAGTTAAGCTATTTTGTCACTTGTGTGCCTGGGAACTTCTGAAACTTCGTACTTTCATTCGCACTTGAATGACTACTTTGAACAAGGGAAGAGAGGCTAACAGTTGTTGTAAAAACAGCAACTAATGGAGTCAAGCCATCAGGTCGTTCCTTACAGCCAACCAGCACAGCAGGTTCTTTTCGGACTATGATGTGCTCTTCCTTGATTTAGTTATTCAGGATCATGGCCTCAAACTTTTTTAGCTGCAGATTTATCCAGAAAGTCTCCTAAATATGGCAGTCTTAGATGCTGCACCTCAAGCAACTTGGGAAGCAGACCAAAGATCAAACAATGTGTTGGCTCTTCAGCCAGAAACAAATTCAGTGCTTGGTCAAAGGTGACTAGAGATTTTGCTTCAATAATAAGGCCCTCACTTCATAGCTCTCAGACTAGCTGTTTTATTCAGTCCATGATCTTTCTTCTGGTTTCAAGTCAGGTCATACGGTATCTTTGTTTTACAGTGACCCAAATAATGGTTCAGATTGTATGCCCAGTGGTATTATGCCTTATGGAAAGCAGTTGGAAGGCACCAACAATTTTTTCAGTGCATTCAAGAGAATAGAACAGTCTAATGATAAGAAAGAGAAAATGAGCATTGAGCTTGGAGCAGACTGCAGCAATGCTCTCACGTATGCTGAAGAGAACCCGACTTTGAGTAGCTCTCTGATGGGTGCAAACCGATTACCAGTGCATTGGACATCAGGCAGAAATCAGGTCTCAGACAATGGGGATGCAATGAATGCGCAACAGACAAGGTTTCTGTTCCAGCAGGTAATTTAACTTCATTGGCACTGACAGCATTCTTTCTTAAAAATATTGGACAACTGTAAGTTCATTCCATGCTGCCTGTCATGTGACAGCAACCTACCTTTGAAGTAGGAGATTGCTCATTGCATAGGCAGCAAGATCTTTTCAGACTTCAAAGCAATCCGGAGGTTGGGCTTTCCACTCGAGAATACAACACATGGACGTGAATGGACCTCAATGGTACATTAACCTGGTTTTCATCCCATTACCTCTTTCAAGTTGCAGTGCTTAAAAGAGGCTTTAAACAGGAAAGAGCACATCTTCCTGGATAGAAATTTCTGGTCAACTTTTGGCCTTTACTGTGAAGAACATTGAAGGTTGAATTGCAGGTGCAGATCAGCAATATAGTCTCCATGGTTATTTTTGTCGATCAGTTTTTGCATATGGAGTCCACAAACAGTATATCCGACTTATCATCTCGCAAGTCTTCAATTTTGTACACATCAGGATGTTGAGAACATTCAATTTCCTGGTAGTAATTAGTCTTGAAGCAAATCCATTCCTATCAGCGACATTTTGATCCTCTCCATAAAACTACTCTCATCATTTCAAGTATATATAACAGTAGTCATTCCTATATTAGGGTTTTGTTTTTGTCTGAAGTATGTATATATTGGTGTGTAGAAAGATGCGTAAAATTAGAGCTTCCTTTGTTCTAAGGATCAAGTGATTTTTCTGTTGATTTCTGAGAATTGAAATATTCATTTGTTCCCTATGGCTCAAGAATTTCAGATAAAACATCTTGTTATTGTAGAGGAGAGGTTGCAAGCCTATGTCATGGCCAAACTATATTGACATCATAGTGCAAAGGCCTTCAAGGATTTTTAACATGTGCGATTTTTTCAAGAATTTGAGGTGCTGGTATTTTTGGGTTAGGGTTCAAACAAAAAGGAGATTTGGTTATGAATTGTTGTTCCCTACGTGCTATATGCAGGCTGGATTCCATGTACTGTAAGTCGATTATTGAAGTTTTATATCAACAAGTGGATGGTTTGTTGGGATTTAGTTGTGAAGCATAGGTCTGATCAGATGGATCGTTTTGAAGTTTCGATATACAGATGATTCTGATTTTGATGGTGCTTACTGGATAAGCAAATTTTGGTTGTGAAGAGGCCGATAACGATGACTCAGCCGACATGGCACACGAATGGGACGATGTGGCACTAGCACCTGACAGGCCTTCATGGTCTGAAGTGGCGCCATTGAATGCTTCAAGAGCATTCAATGCACCATCTGCCAGTCAAACGTGCATGCCGATTGGTAGGGAAGCACCAACGAACCGAGATTCCCCCTGAGCCTTGATTACAAGCATGCACTCTACAATAGGGAAGTGGATATGGTGGATATTGGGAAAGTGTTGAGAATCAATTGGGAACTACACAATGTGCACTACAAGGCCAAGGCACAGGAAGGGGTCTGCGTCCACAAGGTGACTTTCACACTCCTACGAAAGGATCTGCAACAAGCACTATGCCACCCTCATGGCTCTATGTCTATGTTTTTTCTGGTCGTCCTCCACGACCTCCCTTGGAGGACTTCTCTAGGTGGTTTGATGTCACCTTTCAAGGTAAAGGCTACCCTCATTCGGTTCAAATTCGTCAGCAAAGGGTTCTTCCTGGCCCTGATGGGATCGAAGGCCAAACGTGACTGGGTTTTCACCTCAATTGGCTACAAGGGCAATCTTGTCTATGCCCTCCCATGGTCATCATCCTTCACAAAATGGGTCCTCATGTATGAGCATCCAGTTCAGATTGAACTTACTGACTTGTCACCAGGCTGGCTGAAGACGCTGCAGACATTGCCTCCACCCTTGGCAAGGTCCTCTACGCTCCCTTCCCTGTCACCTCTTGGGGCCTCCTCAAGCCTAGTAGTTGGGTCTACATCCCTTGGGATAGACACAATGAATCTCCGGAGTTTCTATGTTTGCAGGATGTGCTCAGCATGGAGTTGTGCTCAGTGTTAAGTTTTCAGCTTTCCTTGATGCATGCTATTACTGCAAGGTGAGTGGGCATTTTGAGTACTCTTGTCCTAATAAGGCTAATCCTGATAACATTGATGCAGATAGCGGGAAGCCTATTGAGGTGGAAGGGAAATTGAATCAGTCTTGGCCAAGAGCCCAAGCAACTCAGCTTGCTAGGGAACTTAAACCAGCAAGCTGTTGCCATGGAGATCCAGAAGATGAACCCGAAGGATTCGTTGGGATGCACCTCGCAGAAAGATGGTGCGCAATGTAGCAAGGACAAAGCTATCAATGGAAACAAGGAGAATGAGGAGCCTAAGGCTTCAGGCTACAAAAATGCAGGCAAGAAGATGACCAGTTGCAAGTCCTCTATTAAAAAGCTTGCTAGAAACTCATTGGGGGATCGCAACATCTACGCCCCCTTCGATGGCCCCCCGAAATGTTGGATGAACTGGATGCATGACTCGGAGAGGACGACTCTCTTCCCAAGGGTGAAATTTGCTCATGGAATGCCCGTGGCATGTACTTCGATCTCCGTGACTAGATAACTTACGACATCATCAATAGGCTCAAACCTCCTAAGTTTTAGCTTTGCAAGAAATTGAACTCAATCACGAGGCATGTGAGGCCTTATGTGTTAAGGACTGTCTGACATCCTATGATGCAGCAGTCAGAGGCAAAGAAGGCACATTGATGTAAGTGAAACAGGATCTCAAGCCCCTTTTGGGTTTCACTACGGAAGATGGTAGTTGTGTTGGGGTTCAAGTCAAGGTTGCTGGTGAGCAATTTTTGGTTGCCTCTGTCTATGCAGCCAATGTATCGTCTTCTAGAATCGAGCAATGGCAACTCTTGCGATGGTAGCTGCATGGGAAGAATGTTATTATTGGTGGAGATTGGAATATGACTATCGAAGGAGGAGACTCATTGTATGGTAGTGGAACCATGTTTTCCGAGGACAGGGTAGTCTAGCGATCTTTTGAAGTTGCATGCGAGCTTGAAGATCTGGCCTCTCTGGCACTCAAAGGAGAGAAGCTTCAATTCACTTGGCATAACAAGCACATATGCTCAATGTGGAGAGCGGCCAGACTTGATAGATTCTATGACATGCAAGCTGTGTGGTGGCTAGGTGGAATCCCAAATTATTGAAAACGTTGGATGAAGTTGCGGCCTTTCATGCAAATGTCTCCTTTCTTAGCGACTCAACCTTCCCCACGAAGCTAGCTTGTCTTTGGGAGCAAGCGAGAGACCCATAGGTTACCCTTGGAGCCAAGTGGATGAATTGTCAAGTTGCCCTTGTTGTTGTTGCCAAAGAGTGTGGCCGATCAAGAGCTGTGTAGAAGAGGGTGACCATCAAAAGGGCTAGTAACTTTCCCCACGCCATGCTTGGCATCCTAGCCACTTGCTTGAAGGATGACACCATTCAAACATGTCTCAGAGACATGGAGTCCTACATTAAAGGGTGTTGGAATAAAGCAGTTAAAGGCACTAAGATTTAGCTGAATGGACAATGGGAAGTCCTTGGAGACATCCTAATGAATTCTTTCTCTAGGTTGAAGGATAAGCAAATGAAGGAGACAATTATCAGCATTGAGAATCCACAAGGAGTCACCATCATCGATGAGTACTCTTAATCACTAAGGTGTTTCAAAAGCACCCGGTTGCCACTGTGGGGATTGAGCTACCTACCCCTCATGATTATAGTTGTAGATTAGATGGCTTCCTCATTGGTGCGGTTTCTCCCATTAGCACGGATATGGCCCTAGGCTTGGCTAGGCCCTTCTCCCAAGTTGAGATCAAGGAGGTTGTGCTTTGTAAGAAAGGTGGGAAATCCCCAAGCCCTATCAGATTGCCTATTGAAGTTTTTCACAAGCTATGGCCTACTTGTGAAGGTGACTTGACTATACTCCCTGATGAATCAAGGTGTTATCAAACTTGCGTTGAAAGCACAAGAGCATAGCAAGGTATTCAGTTGGCGATTGCATACTATGCTCAATTTCTACTACAAAGTTCTTGTCAAGGCCCTAGCACTACAAGTCAAGCACTTCTTCCCAAGGTCATCTACGAGAGAGAATATGGGTTGGCTCATGATGTTTTGAATTTGGTATTGTCTATGGATTGTGTTGTTAGCCTGTAGGACTTTTGTTCAATTAACATGGACTAGGACAAAGCCTATAATAGGGTAAAAAATCTCTAGGTAGTTATGCAAAAGCTCCTACCGCGTGTGCTTTTACTCCACCCCCCCATTGTACCAGTTTCCTCCGTCTTGTGTTGTGCCTACTCCGCCTTTTGCTCCGCCTCCCCTCTGCCTTGTCCCTAGCACGACTCCCCCCCAGCATTGACTCCATCTCCTTTCGCTTGCTGCTCCGTTTGTCCCCTGGCGCGACCCCCTCTAGCGTTGTATCCGTCTATCCCACGCCTCTTGTTGTTCCTTCTCACCCCGCCAGCTCGCCCCCACCTAAACTCGCCCCGTCTCCCTCGGTTGAGGGCTTGAACCCCCGCCCCCTTCGCCTTGACCCCTCCGCCTCCTCCGCCTTGGTCCTCTCTTTCGTATTGCAGCCCTGGTCCCATCTGACAAGCCCAACACCCGCGCTGTGGCCATTTCGAGCATTGGTGCCCAACACCCCCCTCTTCCCCCCCTTTCCCACCGTAAAAAAAGGCATTTTCCCCACCCCCCTCCTTCACTCTAGTTGCTTCCTCCCTCTGTAGCAACTTCCCCTCCCCCTTCGACAGCACATCAGCGTGTTTAGTAGGTTCTCAGCAAGGACGTTCAATGGAAACCTTTGGTTAGACGCTGGTGCATTTTGCGAGTGCCCCCTAGTCAAACACCTTGCGCGTTGTCCTCTCTAAGGAATAGCTCTTAGCCGTTCGTGCCACAGAGCTCGAGCTTAAAGAAACATTGATCTTTGGTCAGGTAGTAGGTTACTCTCCATCCAGGGCCCAGCTTCGGGATTGGCTTCACTCCACGTTGTGTATCGACACAACACAGATAGTGGAGGTGGTTTTAATGGGTCAAGGAATCTTCATGGTTCGACTCACCTCGGCTGACATAGCTAGTGAGTTACTGGCCAGCTCACCCTATGCTTCCACAAAGGGGGTCATCTACATGGTCCCTTGGTACAATGGCTTCACAGTGGAGGCATTTGCACTCCACAACACGCTCCTTAGACACCTGGTTACCCTTCTCTTCCCTGGACTGACGATAGAGTATTGACAGTTTGGTGGAAGACTTTGGACGGCTCTTTGACACTTTTCTCCCCGTCTCTTTCGCGAATGCAGTGACAGCCGTAGGAGTCCCAAAGGTATGGGTGGCAGTGAAAGAGGCCAAGAATATTCCACAGTTCCTAGAGATTGATGCAAGTGGGCACTCCATACAGCAGGTCATTGTGATTGGGCAGCTAGGGCAGTGCTTGCGCTCCCATGACTTTGGGCACCAGGCAACAGAGTGCACGCGATTCAGAGCTAGGGCGGCTTCGTCGATAGGTCCACAGGTGGATGCGGACGGTTTCACAGGTGTACAGAGACGACAGGGAGGGAGACGGCAGGGAGGCCGCAGGTAGCTCCTCAGAGAGCCACGACAAGGAGCAAGAGGGCGAGCGTCACCTCCTCTCCCCCGACAGAGTACCACGCAGGCCCCTTCCTTGCCCTACCCGATAGGTCCACAGGTCTACACATCCACCCCTCCACAGAGGCGTTACAGGCCACCTCACCCGAGGGCCCATAGCCCCCACCCTCTCCCCACAGCTTTCGCCCCGACCCTAGTCCACATCCCCCTTCTCCTAGAGCTACTCCCCCCCGGTCGGGTGCCTTTGACCACCCTATCGTCCCTCGATCCTCCCCCTCACCATCACCCTCGTGACCAGCCCCCCCTCGATCCCTACCCAGTACAGGTGAACCCTCCCCCACCCATCCCCCCTCTCCCACAGGAGGTGAGGAGCCCCAGACGCCGACATTCTCCACCCACCGGCAGTCTAGCCCCCACTCCCCCCCTCACACAACCACCAGTTCATCCGTCCATGTCGCCCGTCACACTTCCTGAGAAAGGCGTAGCTGTTACCACATGAGTTTTTTCGCAGTGGGCCGTGGTCTTACTTGAGAGTTGCAGAGTGCGGAGTGTTTCCACTATCCGTGGAGATGAGAATCTTTGTGGTACGCAAGTCTAGGAGTGGCAAGGTCCATCTACAAGCACCACCAGATGGACCAAACTACGCCTTCTTCCTTCAGACCTCTCACACAGGAGATTGGACGACGACTCAGATAGAGGAGGTGAAGAGCTAGATGGTAGACCACATCTCCCAGTGGATGGGAGAAGGTGGACTAACACTGTTTTCCCAGCAGTGGCGGGGTTGCATGATGGATAGCAACTGGTGGGCTGGGGCCGAGGTCCCTTATCTGAGCATTATCTTTCGAGCCCCTCTATAGTGGAGAGTGCCGATGGATGTTATCGAGTGGCACTTGGCACAGGTGGCCCGTTTCTACTAGTGTACAGAGTCTCGTCTCTCAGCTTGGTTGATAGATGCCTTGGTGGTACCACCAGGCGCATCCATCACCCCCATGGTCCACTTGAGGGCTACCATGGGGCAATGGAGTTCATCATTCAGGCCGGCAGCGAAGCGTATACGCATGCCTCATAGTTCCTTTTCTTCGTTAGCAGCTTCCACGCCGAATAGATACTCGTTCGGTTAGTCACAAGTCTCCCTATGAGTTTACACCTTGCATTCTGGAATGTGAATAGCCTCCACTATAATGGGGCACGTGGTTCTAGGAAGTTGATTGTTGGGCAGGAGTTGCAGCTTGCCCTTGCCGGACGGGTCGACATCTTACTTCTACAAGAGCACAAGCTGACTCCCACCCAAGGCCAACAGGTAGAGAAGGTACTCCCGGGCAGCTCACACACTTACTGGGAGCACACTTCCATGGTAGGAGTGGAGGTGTATGCACCTCTATTGGCTTGAGTCTCACCGCCTATGTATGAGACCACGGGACAGTGGCAGGGAGGGTTCTATGGATTAGATTGGATATTGGGGACTCGTGCCTTGGTGTCCTCAATGTCTATGCCCCTACTGAGGTTAGGGCACGCAGTAGGTTTTGGGTGATTGCGGATGGACTCCTGGATCATTGGAGGAGACTTCAATAGCCTGGAGGCTTTAGAGGACCAACAGAGGGAAAAGGGAGAAACTACCAAGGTATGGCTGGGGAGGAGCAAGAGGCATGGGAGGTCTTTCTACTGGCAGTAGGAGCATGCGATGCCTGGAGAGACCATGCCTTCCACAGGAGGGAGAGGTCGTTGGACTTCTCTTGGGGATACAAGCGGTTAGGTGGAGTCCTATTGGAGCGGTTGGACATGCTCTATATGGGAGAGGGGGGATGTTCTCGTGGAGGCCGGATTGGGTAGTTGGCGGGCACCACATTGTCTGATCATTGCCCATTCTCCTAACATTCGATCCCCCAGCATTTGTCCTAGACACACGATCCTGTCGGATCCTTGACTCGATCTATAGAAGGGAGGAGATGAAGAGACATGTTGAGCAGATTTGGACCAGAGAGGGGGGCAGGAGGTACTGGACCGTAGAGGAGGTTGCAGAGGTCCTAGCCAAGTTGAGTAGTATCTGCCAGGAGGCAGCTATACAAGCCAGGCAACAAAGCTGCGAGGAGGAGAGAGCACTTCGGCGGGACCTTGCAGCCACATGGAGATTATTAGAAGAGGCACCAGGTGTGGGAGCTTTCGTTCAACCGCTAAGACCCACGGACCGCTCATCGCTTCAAGCGTTTCAAGCGAGCTCGAATGGCTATCTCTCACCTAGCCGACGTACCATCGATCCTACGAATGTAGTGAGCTTACCTTGATGCCGATGTGAGTAGCCTCCTCCCTCGCATACCCTGGTAGCTCCACGATTCTTGACGCTAGCTCAATCATCCTCAAGCCTCCTCCATCTCCAAGCTCCATCCTCCATTGCCGCGCGGGCGAGAAAAGAGGAGAAGAGAAGAGAAGAAGAGAAGAGGAGATGGTGAAGAGCTTCATCCTCTTGATCCCTCACTCCCACACACACACTCCCTCACACTCTCACACTCCCTCTCTCAAGAGCACACATAAGCAAGAAGGAGAGAAGAAGAGGAAGAAGAAGACTCCTTTTGCCACACACCAAAAGAATGAGCTTCTCATTCACTTTTGAACTTTATATATAAAACCCTAAATCCCTTTTGGGCGGTCATTCTCTTTTTTACAAGACCGGCCATTGGTCTAAGCCCATTTCTCATTTCCCACCATTAAATTTATCATATTTCCAACTAATGTGTACAATTTGCATAGGAGCGAGCTTGGCACTCTTTTAGAAGGATTCGTGAGCTCTTCCACATTTAATGGTGCGTCTTTTATACTTTTGCTGTCTCGAGGCGACATTGAGACTTTCTGAGGGTCGTGCTCGAACATTTAAATTTTTCAGGGTGGCTACCAGTCAAGGCGCCTTTTCCTTTTTTTATCCTGTGTTTTTTTTTTTGCTATTTCCTTTTTTTCATTTTCTCGCTCCTCTGCTCCATTTTTTCGCTCCTCTGTGCTGCGGTAAACACAGTAAACATTATCCCCCTCCTAGCCAAGTGCCAGTCCCATGGCACTGCGGTAGGAAGTAGTGGCTAGTTGGGCCTGCTGCTAGGCGGAACTGGTAGGTAGATGACACTGATTCAAAGGTGATTGTGTGAATGAGAGGTGATGGAGTTTAATGACGATGACCAGGAGAGATTTCGGCGTGCTTTAGGCTTCATGAAGATGCTCAGCATTTCTCACACAGTTGTGGCTTCCATTCTGCGATGGTTGATAGGGGTTCTAGTTGGCTGGTGGAAAATATGTAGCCGGGTCCCCCCCCCCGCAAACTCTGCCTTGACAAAGATATGGTTTGTCTTTGCATTGAAGACATGTGTCTTTGATTTGAAGATCTTTGTCTCTGATTTCAAGATCTTCAATGCTGCGTTGAAGATATTCACCCTTGCATTGAAAATCTTCAGGCTTGTGGAATCAATAAGCGATCCGTAGATCTTGAGACGTTAGGCATGTATCTTTGGAAGATGATGTTCCAAGATCTATGCCAATGGCAAATCTATTACTGAGTACTCCTTTTGCTTGATTTGGTTCAGTCATGGTAGCCATCAGTAGGCAGACGGTTGGCGACATGAAGCATGTTGGTCCGTCCAATCCAATGCAGAAAAGCTCCTGAAACAGCAGCAATGGTGTCATGTCCGGCACATGAAAAAAGTTTTGGTCATAATAGGATACCGTGGGTGATCTTCAGCTGAGTAGCCAGTTCTTGAAACACGAACATAACCTGTAAGAAAAGTTGTGCACTCCCTAAGGGGTGTGTTTGTCTCTCCGTGTAGTGCGTGGTGCCCGTGGTAGTGGAACTGGGAGATGGGTCTAACCTTGGGCAAGCCCTTGGTAATGTCCCACACTTGAGGACCCCATTTGTGCCAAGGGAGGTGCGGTGCGAGTGGCATAGGGTGACAGGTCTAACCATAGGTGAGTGCTACCTCCCTAGGTATGTCTTGCCCTTGATGCGTCCTAAGGGTGAAGTGGGGGAGCAAAAGGGGCTAGGGGGTTAGGTGCGGAGCCGACCGATCGAAGCCACCGGGCATGCCTAACTTGAGAACCCCTAGGTGCAGTGATAATGCTTATGTGGTGATTGAGTGCTTCTACAAGTGAGTGCTTGTGTTGTCATGCTTTTTGCTTTGCCTTTCTTTCTTAGCTTTTCTCTTTTTGTACGTTCTTTGCTTTTCTTTTCTTTTTTTTTTTGTTAATAAGGGAAGAAGTTATAGCGGGGGATATGGCTACTGTTGCTTACTCTGATCATGTTGGGAAGGAGATTGGGATTTGCGGGATCTATGAAGGAAGGGTCGGCTTTGCAGATACCTACGTAGATCGAGGCTGGTTTGGAGTGTGGTGGTGGAGAGGAAGGGATGACTACAAGTCGAAAATCGACTGTCGCTCATATCCTCTAAAAGAGCTAGGCAAAATGAGGGTAGGAGCGTGGCTCGCATCATGAGACCGGCCATGGCACAGCTATCAATCATGTTAGGATCGAAGAAGAGAGGGGGTAAGTTGCGCTCTTGCGGAGTGGGATCTATCCTAAGGAGAATTCTAAGTAGGCAAAGGTAATTACAAGTGGTGATAAATGCTGGGTCAGGGCAAGAGGAGAATGTGTCTAGGAAGTGTACAATGGCATTACATAGATTGCTAGGGGTGAAGGTAAGAGCATCCTCGTAATTTGTACAATTAGGGTTATAGATGATTGGGAAATCATACCTTCCATGGGCACTTGGGTCAAAATCGACTCCAATCCTCCAAGGGTGCGGCATGTGAGTGGGATCATTATGCTCGGAGGGGAGTGCATTGCAAAAGGTCATCCAAGTGTCCATATCCATCAAACATAGCCTTCCCCTCCACAGAGGCTGGCTCGAATCTTGGCACAGATCTTGGCAGCCTGAATAGCTTGTTCTGCTAGTATTTGCTGTCTATATTGCTCCATGCAGTCGGATGCTGCTCTCTTTCCAGCAACCACCTGTCTCTTAGCCTTCCAGCGACACCTATGACTTCGTCCATCACTTTAATGGGTAAAACTCTTAAGTTCGTGGGGAAGCTGAAAGCGAAGTCATAGGGTTGTCTATTCAGCTCCTGCTGCTCCCAGGCGGTGATGTCTGCTTGGAAGCGCGCAGGGCGCTCTTCTAGGGTGGGCGGAATTGGCACTGTGGCCGCTATCACTGGCCGAGCCCTCTGTCTAGCCTTGACCTCTTCAATAAGCTTCCTTTGCCTTTCTTGTCGGGCGGCTGGTCTTCTGGTGGTGGCGAAGGGGGTGGATGGACCAACTCCTCCTCTTGAGTTCCCATTTCGAAATTGAAGTCGGTTTCATCTCCCTCTTGCCATTGCTCTTGCTGCACTGTCTCTGCTGTGAAGCCCAATGAGTCTATCTCCTGGGGAGATAGCCCTGCCTCTAGTAGTGCATTACATTGTTCTTCCAGGCTTGGGCTGGCTCTTGTCATTCGAGCCGGCAGCTGTAGTTCTGCTTTTAGTGCTCTGCGTGCCATGCCTAGTTTCTTGCAGGCTATTTCCACTGTCTCGTCTTCTGGCACTGTTACGTCCAGGAGGGTAGTCATGAAAGCACGTTGAGCATTGAAGCTCATGGAGACGGCACCTGCCCTGATTTCCGCCATCAGTTTATCTTTCTCCAGCTATCCTAGGCGTTGGGTGAGAGTCTTCACCCGTCTTTCATTGTGAGCGGCCCACTCCTCGGCCCTCTTTCTCATATCCTCCAGACTCTCGCCTTGCCGTTGAGCCAGCACTGTCAGTCGCTACTCTTGGTCTTGCATGTCCTTCAGCTGTACCTGTTTCTCTTGCTCAGTACTCAGCTCCTGTTTTAACTTTTCTATCTCTTGCTCATACGTACGAGCCCTCTCTTCTCGTACCACCTCCAGGTCATTCGCAGCCATATGGATCTTTTTCCCCTGGGCCTGCAGATCCTCGCAAAATCCTATAAGTTTATCATTTTTCCGTCTTAAAGATGCCATGACCTCAGCGTCTTCACTGGCCTTGGTCTCATACTCAGCTTCCGCATCCTCCTTTTCCTGAAGCTGTCCTTTCAGCTCATGTAGTTCTCTCTGAGCTGTGGCTAGCTGCCTCGTTTCCAGTTGGAAAGCAGCTCTAGCCCCTTTCTCAGCTTCCAGCTTAGCAGCTGCTGCTTTATTCTCTTCCTTCGCCTTTTCCAGCTGAGCTAGCAGTTGCTTTACGTATTCATCATATTCTTGTGCTGGCATGCCTGTTGTGGGGACGGAGGTGGTGTAAGTTTCTGTTTTTTGTCTCTTTGGGTCCCTTCCGACTCTGCATTAGTAGCTATAGGTCTCTTAGTTCCGGGTGCAGAGGGCGTGACCTCTCCTTCTCCTTGGCCCATCTGCTTGTCAACCAAAAACTGCACCCACTCCAAGACATTGCTGAGATCGACCTTAGGAGTGGAGCCTTGGGTGGCGGTGGTAGTGGGCGTTGTCATGATGAGAGTGGCTGGTGTGGTAGGTACGAAGAGAGGGGGAATTGACGTCATTGGTTCTTTGTCTTTTCCTTCTGCTGGGGGCGGGGGTGTGATTTCTGGCACATTGGTATTGGAACCAGGTGCTTCTGTTCTGTGTGGGCTCTTTGCGTCCTCTTCGTCTCTTTTGTGCTGCTCCTAAATGGAGCGTCGGGTGGCCATCGCTATTTCTTCCTCTTCCTTTCATCTCAACTCCTCTTCAGTTTTCTTCCTCTCCTCCTCTGTCTTCTTTGATTTCATCTCAGCTAATCTTGCCTTCTCTTGCTCCTTTTTTCTCTTCTCCTCATCCCTGAGCGACTCCCTCCGAGCCCTCTCCAGATCTTATTTTTCTTTTTTTTTGCGCTATTCTTCCCTCTTTCCGTGCAGGGCTTTCGTTCTTTGTTCTGTCTCTCTGTGGGATGCCCTAGGACTCTTCCTCTTCGTCTTTGTCAGTCTCCGTTTCATCTGAAGACCTGTGGTGTTCTTCTGTGTGAGGGGGGGATTGTGACGCTGACTCGTCACTTCCTTCTTCGTCTCCCTTCTTATCTTCTTCTTCCCGTCCTTGCCCTAGTGCTTCTCGGATTATGGTAGTAAGGACGCCTCCAAACCCTATGGTTGAGGCCTTGGAGGACCATGTCTTGCGATTTGATCTCAACGATGGAGATTCTCCTCCAGCGGCTCTTCCTCCCGTTGCTAGAGCCTTAGTTGAAGCCTCTATGGTTCTCCTCACAAACCTGTTCAAGTTTACCTCGTCCAGTGATTGTGCCACAATGCTGTTGAGCAGAGGCACGTTGATCCGGCTCATTATGGTGTTGTACCTCTGGCTCGAGAAGAAAGTGTGCACCATTTTTGCTTGCAGTTGGATATCTGGGTTTGGGATGTCTGCCAAGCTAATCCCATCGTTGGTATGGACCTTCACCTTGTCCATTCCCAATGTGGCGTAGACGTTTCTCTTCAGCTTTCTTTCCACTTTATTTGGTAGCCCCAGTACCCTCTCCACCAAGTCCTGGGTCAGCTCAATTTGTACTTGTCGGGTGGCTTCATTCTCGCGCACCGTGATGGTGCCTCTGTTTCTGTTAAAGGTGCGCAAGAAGTCGGTGCACTGGGTGTAGTCCACCCTCTGGCCCACTGCTTCTAGGTAATTCTGCAGATGGCACTGGTCTATAATTTGGCGCACTTTCGGCTCTTCGATGGCCACATCTTCAAGGTTGAAGATGTGACGGAACTTCAACTGGCTAAAGGCTCTAGTCTCCACCGTGAGCCCGTACTTCGCTTGCTTCTCCTCTGAGAAGGGGAGCTTGCCAGCCTTGTCCTGGCTTGCCATAATAGATGCCTGCAAGTTCAGCCATTTCCACTATTAGTGCTTTTTGACAAGTAACTTGTTGAAAGAAGAAAAGCGTAGCAGATTTTATTGATTTGAAATATTTTGAGTATAGCCTTAACTTTTCTTTTCAGACTTTTACCATTACATTTTACCATTGCATTTCAATTTTTATTGATATTTCATACTTGGTTCACTTTTTAAATTCCAAACTACCTCCTCTCCCTTAGGAACGAGAAGAATCCGTCTTAGGATTGGAGATTGAGAGGACAAGGGCATTCAGCATACAGAGCGTCGGTCTATTTGCGCAGGAGCTAAGTATAGAAGTTGGGATTGTACTCTAGCTGAGCTTCACGGTCGAAATTGAATGGACGGATACCCACGTGCATGATGTATGTCAGAACATCGGTTAGGAGATCACCAGAATCGACGTGACTAGCAATGTGGAGTTCTTCCTCTGTTAAGAGGCGGTCAAGGTAGGGATGCCCCTTGATGTGCTCTTCCATGGCTCGGCCATGAAGAGTAGTTAATACTCGATACAAGGTTGGCGCGATGTAAGTGGGATCATACTTTGCTGTTTTGATTGCACAGCGCTGCTCAGCGTTGGTCATTATGCGGCACCCCTCAACTTCCCATTGCAGCCTAAGAGTGTACCAATGCTTCAAAAACATGGAGTCAGTATCAACGAGCTTGGATAACTCTGTGATTTCCTGATCAGTGATAGCAGAAGTAGTTCGTTGATCGTAGGATGTGATGAGACGCTGTTTAATGGCTTGCTCTTTGGAGATCTCGCTGTTGAGCAACTCAGCAGCAGAGCGAGAAGCTTTTGCAAATGCGAATTCAAAGGTCTCCCAAGAGCAAGGCATATTGCGCACTTCCGTTACAAAGGGTTTTTCTAATAGACCTAAGTCCAAACGGTCGTAGCTGAGGGCTAGCGCCACAAAGGTGGCATCGAGTCGTTTAATGCATTCCACTACATCATCCCCGGTGTCCTCAGCGAGGTCGACGGCCAGCGCTAAAAAGGACTTGCATTCATATGAGGGCGTAAGGCCGACGGGTGGTCGAGGTTTGCTAGAACTAGAGGCCTTGACAATACAGAGTTGCGGTTGGGAGTTTCCTTGAGCCTGCGGTGGGGCTGTTTGGAATATGGGTGGATTAAGGTTAGCCTTGACAATACAGCTACGATCGCTTGGATTAAGTCCAAGCGGTCGTAGCTGAGGGCTAGCGCCACGAAGGTGGCATCGAGTCGTTTAATGCATTCCACTATGTCATCCCCGGTGTCCTCAGCGAGGTCGGCGGCCAGCGCTAAAAAGGACTTGCGTTCATATGAGGGCGTAAGGCTGACAGGTGGTTGAGGTTTGCTAGAACTAGAGGCCTTGACAATACAGAGTTGCGGTTGGGAGTTTCCTTGAGCCTGCGGTGGGGCTGTTTGGAATATGGGCGGATTAAGGTTAGCCACAATAGATGGACTGCTATATTTAGGTTTGCTTTGGGGAGTTGGATTGGCTTGGTCGGATGATGCTTCCTGTGACGGTGGCTGTTGCTTGGGCCGAAGGCCTGTACGACTCTTTTGAGCCGAAGTGTAGATGAGTCGGATGGCTGGGGCTCTGGAGAGCACTGCGGCTTATGGTTTCGAGGTGTTATGGGACGTGGGATGATCGAGCTTGAGGGTGGCATATGAATAGTGCCTCTGGCCGTGGGGGCCTTAGGGATCCACAGCCAGGTATTTTCCTCGTAGTAGCCTTGGGCACGTAAGAGGGCTTTAGGGACCCATCTTTGCTTGATCATGCGGCGCTTTCTGTGAGTACGTCTTGGCCTTTGAGGGTTAGAGTTTTTGGTCTCATGAGGATAGGAGCGTCGACTCCTAGGCAGTTGTTGCGGTTGTTTAGGCACCCATTGAAGGCAAGGCTGTTGGGCCTTAGCTTTGGCTGCTGTGGGTTGCGGTTTATGGAAGTCGGGGAGTGGTGGCCGCGCACTATCCCCCTCCTTAGTCTTGCCCACGGATGTTTTTACCGGTGGCTTTGTGGACGGTGATGGTGTCGCGCAACCCTTGCTGAAAGCTGTGACAATGCGCACGTTGCCTATTGCTAGGTGGATGCGTTGCGACTCATAATCATTGCAGTGAGTGCTTTTTGAAGGTTTGCCCCAACAGTGACTCCGTGCCTGTGTCTGTAGCACTTGGCAATATGTAAAAAAGCATTGGAACAGTCTCACACTCGATAGAAACGGTGACTCTACACTTGCTGAGAAGTGCGTATGAGTGGGCCCCATATGGGCTTAATTTGGCAGTTGTGGGTTGAGGTAGTGGTTTGCCAAGTTGGATCCAATGAGACTGTGGGTTAAGACATTGAAGTCAGCTCCCTCGTCGATCAAGGTGTTGAAAGCGTATGTTTACTTGGCAGTGACCGTGATACGGAGGTAAGCGGGTTCTACGGCTTCCTCATCCTCTTTGTTGATTTCAGTGATTGTAGCTACTCGTACTTTAACCGGCGGTTCTAATAATGGTGGCTCATGCAAAGGATGCGTGGGAGAGTAGTACTTCTTGACACGACTGCCATTGAAGAAGCCTATTTCCTCACCGTCTAGTGTCTCAAGCTCGACATTGCCAGTTCGGCTGATTGCACGAACCTTGAAGGGTCTGAGACCTCTGAATTTCATTTTTTGCTTATGCCCCTTAATTGAGTAAAGGAGCACTAAGTCACCCTGTTCGAACTCGCGCTGCTTAACATGCTTGTCAAACCAACTCTTGCGTCGGGCTTTCTCACAGATAAGCGCGTGGGTGGCTAGAAGACCAGTCTCTGATAGGCGTTCAAGCCCGATCAGGCGTTGTGTCCATGCCTCCTTCCCTTCCCATCGTTCTTGAAGTGCTATTCTCAGGCTAGGAACGAAGAATTCTAATGGTAGAATTGTCTCAGTTCCATAGGTCGGCCTAAAGGGGGTTTGGCCGACAGCCGTTTTATAAGCTATGCGGTAGGCCCACAAAGCTGCCATCAGCTTGTTGTCCTAGTCGCTACGTGAGGCTGAGACTACTTTGGTCAGGACATTGACGAGAATCTTATTCGTGGATTCTGCCTGACCGTTCGCCTGAGGGTAGTATGGAGATGATTTGCGATGGATAATGAGAAAGGTGGACATGAGATGCGCTATCACTTCGTTGATGAAGTGCGTGCCCTAGTCATTGACCAGTTCGATGGGGTAGCCGAATCGCGAGATCACTTGCTCCCATAAGAACTTGGCAGTCGTCCTAGCATCGTTTTTACGTGTGGCTCTTGCCTCTGTCCATTTTGTGAGATAATTCGTGGCTACAATGATGTACTTGCCTTGTGAGTACTGCGCCGCAGGACTGATGGGTCCTATGAAGTCGATTTTCCATTTTTCAAAAGGGTTATCGAGCAATAATTGGGGTCAACTCCATCTGATCCTTGCGAATCGAGACTTTTGTCCGTTGGCACTCGTCACAATGCTTGACGAATTGCGTGGCATCGCGGAAAAGCGTGGGCCACCATAGTTGATTGCAGCACCTTCTGTGCTGTCGTGTCTCCGCTAAAGTGTCCTCCCGCAATGCCATTGTGTGCCTCCGCGAGCACATTGTGCATCTCATGCTCACATACGCATCTACGTAGCAATCCGTCTTACCCCAGTCTATAGAGTTGGCTTGCAATCAGCTGATAGGGATGGACCTTAAAGATCAAGTGCCTAAGTCGGGCTTTTTCTATTGGTCGCTCAGGCAGTCCGTGCTCAAGCTCTTGGACTATGTCATCCGCCCAATATGGCGTTAGATCAGCCTTGAATAACTCTCTCTCGCTAGACATGTTAAATAGATAGGCATCGGGTAATTCATCAACGATACCTTGTCCAGCGGCTTCTCCCGTGGGGATGCGTGACATGTGATCAGACATGTAATGTTGTTTTCCCTTTCGTACTACCACGTAGAAATCGAACTCTAGAAGTAGGAGCCATCGAGCTATGCATCCTCTAGCGCAAGGTTTGTTTACGAGATAGAGCAAGGCTTGATTGTCCACGAAGAAGGTAAAGGGTGGCCAAAAGATAATACCGGAATTTCTTCACAGCGAACACCATGGCTAATCCCTCTCTCTATGTTGTCGAGTAGTTCATTTCCGTTTCAGTTAGTTGTCTAATAGCAAAGCTCACTGGATAATCTAAGTTGTGTTCGCCAGGTTGGCACAACACTGCCCCCACAACAAACTTAGAAGCGTCAATGTGCACATGGAAGGTAATGGTCCAATTTGGGGCTCGTAGAATTGGTGCTATTGTTAGAGCCTTTTTCAATTCTTCGTACGCTTGTTGGCATGCCTCGGTCCATTTGAAGATGATCAGCAACTTGTATAATGGTCTGACGATCAACGTATAGTTCAGTACAAACCACCGATAGTACCCCGTATGTCATAAGAAGCATTGAACTCCCTTGTAGTTAATTGGGGGTGGAAGGTCAACAATAACCCTGACCTTCGAGAAGTCAGTGGCAATGCCGTTCTTCGACACCACGTGCCCTAAGATGCAGCCGTACTTAATCCAAAGCTTGTACTTTAAGGGGTTCAAGGAGAGACGATACAAGCGACGCCGCTCAAAGACTGCGCGGAGTTTGTCTAAGTGTTCGATCCAGGTCGAGTGGACACAGAGATCGTCAATAAAGACTTCTAACTCCTTGCGAAGCATGTCCTTAAAGATGGTGCACATGAGACGTTGAAAAGTGGCAGGGGCATTGGTCAACCCGAAGGGCATGACTATGTATGCAAAGATGTCCCACTCGATGGCAAAGGCGGTTCTGTGCTTGTCCGCAGGATGCACTTGCACCTCGTTGTATCCTGAGAAGCCGTCCAGAAAATTGTAGGCTTCCTTGCCCGCCACCCTCTCAAGCATGTGCTTGATGTACGACAATAGATAGTTGCCCCTCTTCGTAGTAGCGTTCACCTTCTTGTAAATTGATGCACACTCGGATTTTTCCATTCTTCTTCATCACAATGACTATGGGCGATACCCAGTCTGTGTGCTCAATTTCGTAAATGAATCCAACCCTCATCAGCTTGTCAATTTTCTTTTGACAGCATGAGCGTGTTTTGGATTCATAGGATATGGTCGCTGCTTGATCGGCATTGCGTCTGGCGTCATGGGTATGTTGTGAGTCACGACACTCGGATCTACCCCCTTAAGCTCCTCTAAGGACTAGGCAAACACGTCTATATACTCTCGCAAGAGAGCGACAAGACTCGTTTCTTCTTCATCAGTCAAGTCATCGGCAATGAATACTGGTCGGGGTGTTTTCCCTTCCTGGGCTAAGTCTACCTCCTTGACTTTGGCTGGTCCCTCGATTGGTTCGCTCGTCTGCCCTTGACGTTTGGTACCTAACAGAATTACTACCCTATCCCCTTTTTTGAATTTCGTAAAGCATTTAGGAAGGTCCTGCGGCTTTCACTGTTCTTCTGTTTGTGTCTCCTTGGGTTGCTTTGCCTTTTCCTGCCTTAACCGTCTGCTCCTCAGGTGGATGGGTAGGCCCCCCTTGGTATGTCTGGTCGTGGGCGGCCTAGGGATCTCTGGATCACTATCCAAACTAACTTCCGATTCAGAGTCAAACCCTGTCTTCGCTAGAAGAGGTGGTCTCCTCTGGTGGCCGTAGTTCAGATGGTGATTCAGTCCTAAGTACTGATGTCGTTCCTAGCTGGGCTAGGCCTGCTTGCTCAAGGTCTATGGCTCCTACGTGTTCTAACCAAGCACGATCACATTCCATGCGCATGACTCCTCGCTCTACCCTAAAGGTCTGCATTTTCTACGGCTTGGAGTCTGCTCGTATCTACTCAATTTTTTGTTATTCAGTGTCGTATTCTACGGTATCTACTTCACCCTCGCTCTCATCACTGAAGGATTGGCAGTCTTCGTATTCGTCGCTAGAATCTTTGTCATCCGACTGCTCCTCGTCTCCTAGGGTTTGGTATGTTTTGTGTCGTTGGTCAGGAACTAGGGTCCAGTTATACATGAGGTTTAAATCATGCACCCTGGTCCATTGCCACTTGGATTCCTCTAAGAGATATTGGAGTGGTTTGAAGTTTGCAGCTGGATTGCCAGCTAGCTTGTCCATTAGGTATTTTAGTATCCCTTGGAGTTCCCTTTTGTTGGATGGTACTTGGAAGGTGACATGCTTAGGCTTTCCACGGAGATTTCTTGCCATCATGCAGACTGGTATAGAGAGTGCTTCGTTAGACTTGTCGATCGTTTTGATGGCTTGCTCATATGCCTCATGATCCGAGAATGGCAGGTCGATTGTAGCGAGAACGTGCATCCAATCCCGCTCATCCTCTGGGCATGGGATATACTTGGTCAAGGGCCCATAAGACTTCTTGACCTGAGTGTTACCCTTGAGCATAGCAGAGATGGCATCTAGGTCGAGTGGTGAGGTATTCCAAGTGTCCATCTCTATCCTTACGGCATCCGTTCTATTGCCAAGGAAGATCAAGTCGTTACCTCAATCTTCGATGACTCTAGCGTTGCGCATCCAGGGTCGGCCTAATAGGATATTGTAGTCCACTTCCTTCATGACTATAAAGTCAACAGAGAACTGGACACCTGCGATCTTCACCGGCCAATTCTTAAGTACCCCGAATGGCTTCACTCTCATACCGTTTGCTAACGTGACATTGAACCTAACAATTTTGAGAGGCGGGTTTCCCCAAGTCTGAAGCACTGCGTGGCTAAGCACACTAACCCCAGCTCCCGTGTTTACGATTTCTTTTGTTGTTGTCACCTAGGGCTAGGACTGGTAAGACTATGTGCATCTCAGAGCCTTCCCAGAAGGCATTGACGTGCAAGGATTTAGGCACGGAGTGCAGCGTCAAACTTGGTAATTGTGTTTCTGCATCATGGTCTTGAGGGTTTGTCGTGACCTGCTCGCGTGACCCTTCGACCCACTGCTTAAGATCTTGCCATAGGGTAGGATGCTGCCTAAGCTGATCTCCCAGGCTAAGTGTTACAGGGGTAATCACTAGCGTGGTTAGGAGATCCTTGGATACTCGTATCTTCTTTAACCTGGATTGTCCTAGCCAATGGCCGTGACTGATCTGCGGCTCTATAGCATCAAGGCTTGGTCTTAGCGGCACTGCTTGTGGCGCGGTTGCTTTTACGGACTTAGGTTGAGGCGGTGATATTGGCGTGCTTACACTGCAGAGATCATCGATCTCGTCCTCCATGATGGGCTCCGTGTCCTTGAGATGCTTTTGAGCTTCCTTCACCCATTCCTTCACATTTTCTATAGCCTCTAACTGTCGCTTCGGGTGCGGGTATTCCCCTACCTTAGCGCTTCTCTTTTCGGCCGTCTTAGGGGCTGAAGTCTCCGTCTCTGCGTCTGAAACCTTCTTTCTAGCAGGCAGAGTCGTAGCACTCTCGGTTTTTAGTGCGACTTTAGCTTCCGATCTCTTCTTCTTACGCTTGTGGCTTTTCTTTCCTATCGAGGCTGCGTCAAGATTGCTAGGTCCTGGCAGAGAGATACCGGCCTGCTTCGTTTGGGCTCAGGTCATGACTCGCAACGGGATAGGCGTGGCCTCCCCATCGAGGTTTTCGACACCAAACAACCCCAATGGGACAGATGGCACGTTGGCTGAGCTAGAAGATGGCTTTCGCTTTGGGTAGTCTACGAAGAGATGGGTGATTCCGCACTCTACGTACCTTTGGTCAGCCTTGTCTCTGTTTTGCCGCTCTCTTTCAGGGCAACGTGATGAGACATGGCCGGGGTGACCGCAAGTCCAATAGGTGACTGGATCTTGCGTCTGCCCTCCTAGGCCTCTACCTCGTCCCCTTTCTAACACCATCACCGGCACGGGTCGATAATCCATGAGGACCGCGTTGCCCTCGTCGTCGTGTGAGACGCAAGGGTATAGGTAGGTCTCTTCCTCATTCATCTCCTCTACGTAGTGGACTGGAGCGTCGCTCGATGAATGGGTCACGAAAGGACTAGGCGGTCTAGGAATGCCTGTAGGGTTTATGCCCATTCTAGGGACGACTGGTTTCATATCGTTAGGCGCGGGAAGAGCCAATGGGACTCCCCTTTTGAAGAATGGCTACGGCTTGTTTGCTAGGTAAGGCTGGGCGTAGGGTTGCGAGTACGAAAGTCTTCTTGGTAATCTACAATGCGCGACATCATGGTCAAACCTACCGCAGTTAGCACAAGGTCTTGACACTCGGCTCGCAAGTGATTTCTGCCACAGTACATGCATTGGACGTGCGGACGCGTTGGTCGTCTCAACATGATTTGCAACTTGGCTAATTCCATCTTGACCTCAGCCAAGCCTTGGTCTGTCTCAGTGGCTTTCCCCTTATCTTGGGATGATGGGATTGATCGCTCACTAGAGGCTAACGCTCTCTCTGAGCTTCATGAGTTGGTCTCCTCTAGATTCGAGCTCCTGGAGTTTCGCTCCTTCAACTGATCATCAACTCTGATGGCTTTCTCAAACACTCTAGCTATCGCATCTCGCTGCAGGCTTGAATTGCCTGCCAAAGCCTTATATAACTCCTCGTCCCGAATGCTGCTGATGAACACAGTCAAAACTGCTCTTTCAATCGGTCGCTCGCCCAGAGAGATTCTCTTGAAGAGACTCCTCACATGGGTTACGTAGTCGCGGATGTCCTCTTTCTGCTTGATGTTCATCAAGCGTACTAGTAGGTTATCGGAGTATCCGGGCTCGGCGAATCTCTTGACGAAGAGATCGTTGAGATCATTGAAGTTGGCTCGCTCTACAACATCTAGGCTCGTATACCACATCCTACCCTTGCCGCCTAGTTAAAGCCTGAATGCTTGCGAGCGTTGAGTTAGGTTGTTGAGGCCATTGGCTTCGCAGACTTGCTCAAACTGCTCAACAAAGTTGTATGGGTCATGGGGTTGGTACTTGTCGAGTTGCTTGGCAACGATTGGTATTTTGGACTGGCTCTTTGAGCCTTGGTTCGCCCCTAATCCTACGAGCAGCGACGTTGCTAGTGCGGTGGCACTCTGCTCTGCTGCTTGCTGTATTATCGAGCAGACGCTTCACGAGAAGCTCACTCAACGTCAAGTCTCCCTCTAGCGCTCTTTCATGGTCCAATTGGTTTCGGCCAGCTAAGTCCAGCACTCGCTGCACCTCATGCAGCTCCATGCTTTGCCTTTGGCTCCTAGCCTACTGATCCCTATTGTACTTGGCTATGCTCTGCAATGCTTTGCGGGCTAGGCTTCTCTCCTCTTCTAGATCTGCGATGATTGCGTCTGTTGTCTTGCCGCGGTGCTCGTACCGGGCGTGCGCGTCGTAACTGCTCACCAGCTGCTGAATAGCATCTGGGAATACGTTCAAATCAAGCTCCTCATAAGACCGATGGTCTGAGCTCTCTTCCACCATGGTCGAGTTCTCGCGCTCCACTAAGCTGTCGATTAGGTTGAATAGACTTGACAGATCCACGTGGTTGTGCTCCTTGGTCCTACTCTGTGCTTTGATGGTTTGTCTATGTCTTGGTTCTCTCCTGTTGGTGGGTTCCTTGAGTGGTTTTATCTGAGTGAGTTCCTTGACTTATTGAATACAATTCTCAATTTATGATCACTCAGTGTGTCGTTTCTTGTGTACTTGTGGTCAATCAGGCTTTCAGCTTTCTTATGTGTACTTCAAGTGCGGAATTCAATGTGAGTGCGGCAAACAATCTCTATATGCCTTACGCCCTCTTGTCTCATCTTGGGCCTAATAAGCTTTGTCGCTCAAGTCCTGGCCGTTCTAGCGGATTCTAGGTTCTGCGCTGCTTCTTGCTATTCACTCGGGGATCGATCATAGGTTCTACGACTGGATTTCCGTTCTCAACGTGTCAGGTCGTTGGGGAGTGCTCCAGTACTATCCCCCTGTCCATTGGTTGTGACTCTTACGTCGGGAACTGCCTACAAGGTGTTCGCTATGTTGTCCTGGAGCGGGTTGCGCTTTTAGTCGGTCGTGGAGGTCAATTTTTGATGTTTTTTTTTTCTGCCTAAGGGTGTATCCGATTCTGAGAATTGGACGTCCAATTTACTAGTGGTCAGATTCTCAGAATCGGACTAGGTGGGTCCGATTTTGAGCTGTCCAATTCTCAGAATCAAACTGGGGTCAAGTGTCCGATTTTCGAAAATCGGACAAGTGGTCCGATCGGACCAGGTGGGTGGTCTGATTGCTGACGTGTCCTAATTCATGGGTCCGATTCTATGAATCGGATAGGGGTGGTCCGACTTCCTATGGTCCGATTTCCAAAATTGGACGGGTTGGTCCGAGTGGTCTGATTGGACAGGATGGTTTGATCGGACGGTTGTCCGAGCGTCCGATTCTCAGAATCGGACACTGGGTCAGATGTCCAATTCCGCCGATCTGAACGCACTTTTGAGCATGAAATCGTAAAAAATCTTAAGGTATTGATTATTACAAGCTATAAGATTCAACACGAATGATGTTAGAGTGATGGGGAAGAGATCTATATACCTGGGGATCGTCGATAGCAACGTAACTCCTCGCACTGATCGATCGAAATGGGTCACCCAAGCTCTCTCTCTCTCTCTCTCTCTCTCTCTCTCTCTCTCTCTCACTCACTCACTCTCACTCTCAACTAGTTGCAAATGAGGATTTCCTTGCCCTCCAAGAACTTATACCTCTGCTCGACATTACTCGGATGTTACCGATCACTCTCCTTGCGATTCCTATACATTTAAATGAGCATTTCCTCCATTTTTCACTTGTTTTTTTCGATTTTCTCTCTGTTTTACAGCAGCAAACCCTATGCCTCTCGGGTGCGATTTCCTAATGTTAGCCTACTCTAAACGCAACAAGAATCGAAAGCAAAAAACTGAAATAATTTCTCCATGTTTTCCAATCATCAAACAATCAAAATATCCCAAAATACTTACTTATTTTGAAGATAAAAAACACCCAAGCTTCCTACCTATCTCAAGCTCCGTTTCAGGGATGAATTCCCTACTTCGATGCTCGATATGAGACGCGCAAGTGCTCAAGCTTGAATCCGTTTGTCCCGGCATCGAAACCATAATGTGGGAGCTTTCGCTCAAGTGCCAAGACTCACGGATCGCTTATTGCTTCAAGCGTTTCAAGCGAGCTCTAATGGCTATCTCTCACCTAGCCAACCTACCGTCGATCCTACGAATGTAGTGAGCTTACCTTGATGCCGATGTGAGTAGCCTCCTTCCTCGCACACCCCGGTAGCTCCACGATTCTTGATGCTAGCTCAAGCATCCTCAAGCCTCCTCCATCTCCAAGCTCCATCCTCCATAGCCGCACGCGCGAGAAAAGAGAAGAGAAGAGAAGAGAAGAAGAGAAGAGGAGATGGTGAAGAGCTTCACCCTCTTGATCCCTCACTCCCACACACTCACTCCCTCACACTCACACTCCCTCTCTCAAGAGCACACACAAGCAAGAAGGAGATAAGAAGAGAGGAAGAAGAAGACTCCTTTTGCCACACACCAAAAGAATGAGCTTCTCATTCACTTTTGAACTTTATATACAAAATCCTAAATCCCTTTTCGGCGGTCATTCCCTTTTTTATAAGGCCGGCCATTGGCCTAATCCCATTTCTCATTTCCCACCATTCTAATTTATTCTATTCCCAACTAATGCGTACAATTTGCACAGGAGCGAGCCTGACACTCTTTTACAAGGATTTGGGAGCGCTTCCACATTTAATGGTGCGCCTTTTACTCTTTTGCTGTCTCGAGGCGACACAGAGACTTTCTGAGGGTCGTGCCCGAACATTTAAATTTTTCAGTGTCTGGTTACCGGTCAAGGCGCATTTTCCTTCCTTTATCCTGCGCCTTTTTTTTCTATTTCCTTTTTTCCATTTTCCCGCTCCTCTGCTCCATTTTCTTGCTCTTCTGTGCTGCGGTAAACATGGTAAACACCAGAGGATTCCACCCTCCAAGCATAAGAGGTTCGTGAGCAACCATCGCTGGCCTAGAGGACAGGGGCTTGGAGTTCTCTTTCCGCACCTCAGCAGCCTTCTGGGCACAGAAGGGGACATGATGTGAAGGGAGTTTTTTTAGATGCACCAGCCTTGCACCTCAGGAGAGCAGATACGCAGCCTTTGGGATCGGTATGGGATGCCAAGTCATGAAAAATGCTGAACAAAGACACGCAATCAAAACCGCGGAGTATGACCCAATATATGTAGCTCCAACTTCCTTGAGGGTGTTGAGCACCATTCGTAATCGACCCCTTGAGGACCACATCTAAGGGCATCCCTATTTAGATTGAATTCTCCTAGAAGAGGAGCTCCATATTGCTAGCAGAGTCGACTCTGGGGATTTCCTTCTCGATATCCTCACTTACATCACACAAATAGGTGTTAGACCCTCTGACATGGACCACTATGCTCAAATGGAATACAACCCCAATTTTTATCCTTAGCCCATGCAAAAGTAAACACAACAACCACATGTAGAAGAATGCCCATAACCCCTTAACCTAATCTTGGAAAGGATTCTTCTTCTTTTCACAAGGGGGAGAGGGTAAGGAGGAAATAAAAATAAAACTCAAAAGCAAAGGAAAACAAATCAAAGCCAATTCATGGTTAAGAAAAAGGGTCGTAAAATTGGAAATGTATGGACTGCTTGAGGGAGAAGTTTAATTCTAAAATTAAGCATTTCAATTCCACAAGCATGTGATCTTTTCCCTCTGCAAATAATTGTTTTGAAAAGCACTAATGATGAACATGGCTCCATGATAGGTGACCAGTATGGTAGGCCAAGAAAAAGACAGCAAGCTGCCATTTTCGGAAGAAGAGTAGGCAAAATATGGCCGCTCTGTGGAATTAAGGATCTTTAACTAGTTCAAGTTCAGGCATGTCTTGAACTTGGAGGATGTCACCATGGAGGAACAAGCAGTGAACTAGATTGTCGAACAATGCCATCTTTGCAAAAATACATGGAGGTAGTTAGCCAAGCTGTCGACTATGAGAAGTGCACAGAGTTTCTCTAGATCTTTGATAGAAATCATGGCACAGTCACCGTGTGAGAGAAATAAGAAATCCACCAAGTCCAGATGAAGTTGACTCCAGAGTTGGTGGAAAAAGCACTGGGCCTACCAAACAAAGTGGAGAGATAGCCGAAGAGAGATGTGTATGCCATGTTAGGAATGGACAAGATAATGGTTCACACAAATGATGGCATTAGCTTAGCAAACATCCCTGATTCCAAAATCCAGCTCTAAGCCAAAATGATGCACGCACTGTTCTCTAGCCATAGGTACAACTCAATAATGACCTGAAACAATGTACCTATGCTGGAGAGTATTGCAGCAAGATCCTTTGACGAAATGAGCCTAAATGGCTTTGTGCGGAATACCATTGAGTCTTTAGCAAAAGCATTAGCAATAAGAGGAAGACCCACATGAGGAGAGTCCCTGGCTACCAAGGCAAAAAGAAAAGCATCATCCAAGGCCTCAACCATTGGCTTCGGGGGGTCTTAACAGCTATAATAAGGGAAGCATTGGGGGAAGAACAGGGTGAAGAAGGAGTTGGAGAAACATCAGAGAGGTCACCTCCTCACCACGAATAGGAGCCATCGCACTCCAATGAAAGGATAGTGAGTGATGATGAGGAAGGAGAACAAGAAACGCAAAGTAACTAACAAAAACCCAAAAAGCCAAAGAAGAAGGATTCGCAGGAGAAGGCCGAGGAGGAAAGCAGGAAAAAAGAAAAAGCAGACTTACAAAAAGCCAAAAGAGAGTCTAAGAAGAAAGGGGAAGAGAGAAAGAAGAAAGAAAAGGAGAAGTTAGAGAAGTTAAAGGAAGAATGAATAAAATCTGAGGAGGAGAGAAAAAGGAAGGCAGTAGAAGAAGAGTTAAAAAAGAAGGAAGACGAAGACATGGCTCTAGCAACAAGTCCTATCTATAGAGCAGCTATGTAGGTAGGACGAGTTGGGCGCCATGAGCCCTTCTAGAGATGAGGGCCCAAGCTCAAGCACCCAAGCATCGGAAATCGCACCAATCGTAGTGAAGAAAGGTAAGGGCAAGAACCTCATGGCTTGGGTACATTACTTTGTTAATAAGGAAATGGACCAAGGAACGGGGGAGGGTATCCCCATAATAGGAACTAAAAGATTGGTGGTAGCAAACACTGAGTCTAGGCAGGATCCCAAGAAGCAGAAGAGGAAGACCTCCACAAACTCCATGCCCACAATAGAGTTGCTACCTACAGATTATGATGAACACGTCAAGGAGCTCCTCTCACAACTAGAGAAGGCAAAGGAAGATAAGAGGATGGCACAGGGGCTGAACTAGAGGCAGAAAAAGAGGCCATGGTTGCATCACAATTAGAGAAAACTCATCAAGTGGCCATGTGCCAAAAGGAGATAAGTGAGCTGAAGGAGCAGCTGCTGCAAGCCAAGGATGAAGCAAAAATTGAGTGGCAGGCAAGGCTGAATGAAGAGACTCAAGCCCTATTAAAGATCAAGAGTAGAGATGGATGATATTGGTATTAGAATTCAGAGAGAAAGAGACGGACAAAGGCACATGCAGGTAGCAGACATGCTCCCTTCTCAATTCATTCCATCATCACGCACTAAAGTCAACTGTGTACCACACACATAGAGAAAGCAAGTAACCTAGTACTAACCATGGTTAAGTCAATATGACTTAACCTTATTCAACTAAGGTAGGACTATGAGCTTGAATCTCAACACTCCCCCTTAAGCTCAAGTGGGATACTTTACTCCAAGTAGCTCTCTAAAGTGCACAAACTTATCTTTACCCAATGACTTGGTAAAGATATTTGCAACTTGGTCTTCTGTCCTCACATGGACCAAATGAATGTCACCTGCAATCACTTTTTCTTTAATAAAGTGATAGTGTACCTCAATGTGCTTAGTCCTAGCATGATAGACATGATTATTGGCTAGGAGCACACTACTTATGTTGTCACAATAGAGTGTGACATGCCTGACTTCTTGCATGCTCAAATCATCAAGAAGCTTCATGAGCCATGCTGCCTCACATGCAGCTAATGTAGCACCTCTATACCCTACCTCAGTACTAGAGAGTGCAACTATAGGTTGCTTCTTACTGCTCTAGTTGACCATACTACTACCAAGGGAAAAAGCATACCCACTAGTAGATCTCCTATCATAGCTACTTCTTGCCTAGTCAACATCTGTATATCCTGTAAGCTCCAAGGGCTTACCATGCCCAATCAACATAGGTACTTCCTGCCTAGTTAGCGTCTGTATATTCTGTAAGCTCCAAGGGCGTACCATGCTCATAGAATAGACCATAATGTGATGTAGCCTTTATATATCTCAAGATCCTCCTCACTGCATCCAAGTGAGGCTTCATAGGCTTCTGCATGAATTGGCTAATCAGTCCAATTGAATAGCTAAGATCCATTCTAGTAATGGTAAGGTAAATTAGGCTACCCACCATTTGTCTATACATAGTGACATTTTCAATCTCATGTCCAACATCTGCAAGTAGCTTAACATTTACTCCAATGGAGTACTCAAAGCCTTGCAATCCAACATACCATACTTGGTTAACATGTCCTATGTATACTACTTCTGCAACAACCAAGTACCATGAGGTGTAGAGGCAACCTCAATCCCAAGGAAATACTTCAGTTCTCCCAAACCTTTGACTAGAAATTCAGCATGTAACATTTCCTTGATCTCTCCAATTCCAGTGACATCATCACCTGTAATGATCAAGTCATCCACATAGATGACTACACATAACCAGCCCTTGTCTTCTTTGTGAATAGGCTATGATCAGCCTTGCCCATAGTGAAACCAAGTTTTTGTAAGCATGCACTTAGCATTCCAAGCTCTAGGTGCTTGCTTCAGCCCATATAATGCTTTCTTCAATCTACACACACATGTAGGAAAATCTGGATGTACATAGCCCTTAGGCTGATCCATGTATACTTCCTCAACCAAATCACCATTGAGAAAAGCATTCTTCACATCCATCTGATACATACTCCATCCTTTAGATGCTACCAATGCAATCATTGTCCTCACGGTTGCCATTTTAGCAACATGGCTAAATGCTTCCTCATAATCAAGACCATATTGTTGTGCATACCCTTTTGCCACAAGTCTTGCCTTGTATCTTTCCAATGTGCCATCTGATTTGCACTTCACTTTGTATACCCATTTGCAACCAATAGCCATTTTTCCTTTAGGCAAATCAACCAAATCCCAAGTGTCATTTTCAGCCAATGCTGAATATTCCTCATACATTTCCTTGCACCAATGATCATCCAAAATAGCTTTAGAAAACTTTGTGGGTTTCTTGAAGCTAGTGACTTTTGCCATATATGCATAGTCCCTCATTGTATAACCACTGTATGTAAGCCTATCCACAGGCTTCTTGACTCTTTCTAATCTCCTCAACTGAGGTGCAGTATGAGACTCTCCTCTCTCATGAGGTGGTACATATCTATGTCTCACACGAGGAGTTACAACTGATGGAGTGCCAAACGCACTACCCAAGCTGTCAATGCCAGGTGAATCATAACCACAAGTGAGTGGCCTTGTAACATCATCAAGTTTGCCTTTGCCTTTATCCACATTTCTCCCCCTCATTGACATACTCATGTCAGTGGACAAAGATATTGAAGTCCTCAATCTACCTGTCCAAGGACTAAGTGATAAAGTAGCATCTTTAGAAGGCCCATAAATTTTCACTTTCATTTGTACCTGCATATACATAAGTCTCCTGATAAACATCATCATCATTCATCAAAGTGATCTTCTTGTCATGCCATGATTTCAGCTCATCAAATACCATATCTCTTGAGACCAATGTCTCATGAGTAGAAGGATTGTAGCATTTGTACGCTTTCCTATCTTGTGCATACCCTATAAGGATAGCCTTTTCTGCCTTTGGATCAAGCTTCTTTCTCTTTTCATCTGGAACATGTATATATGCCAAGCATGCAAAGACCTTAAGATGGCTAATGTCCGACTTTATTCCATAAAGCCTCTCATGAGGAGTCACCTCATGTATACTTGCTGTTGGTGTACGATTCATGACATATACTGCAGTCATTACAGCCTCTACCCAATATGCATTGGGTAGGCTCTTCTCATTCAACATGGCCCTAGCCGATTCCATGATTACCTTATTTTTATGTTTTGCCACACCATTTTGTTGTGGTGTGTACCTGCATGTCAATTGACTTTTAATCCCATGAGTTTCCAAGAAGTGATCAAAGTCATTAGAAACATATTCTCCACTACTATTAGATCTCAAGCATGAGATGTGGCAAGCCAATTCTTTTTCCACATGTCTCTTGAAGTCTTGAAAAGCATCCATGACATCACTCTTGTGCTTCAGCACATACAACCATGTGTACCTACTATAGTCATCTATGAATGACACATAGTAACGTGACCCCCCAAGAGATGCATTCTGTGAGGGTTCCCATACATTAGAATGTACAAGCTGTAATGGTCTAGTAGTAGTGCTTACATGCCTCATAAATGGAAGCCTTGATTGCTTCTCAGATTGACACGATTGACATACATGTCCCAATTCCACATGCTTGAACTTAGGAAGTCCAAGTACAACTTGCTTATGCTACATATTATTCAGCTTTTGAACATTTACATGATCGATCCTTTTATGCCAAATCTCAATATCCCTTATTGCAACATTGTCATGTGAGTATATAGCAGCATTCAATGCTGGAATTTTTGTATCCAATGTAAATATCGTGCCATCTCTTTTGCCTTTAGCAATGAGTTTGCATCCTTGACCATACTCTTCAATGTAGTATCCATCTTTATTGAACCTAACTTGTAGATTCTGTTCAGCCATTTGTCCCACAGAAAGCAAGTTTTTGGTTATGGAGGGTACATGTAACACATCATAGAGACTCTTTTTCCTGTCACCATGCATCATCAAGGGAATAATACCTATATGCATAATGTCGTGTTGTGTATCATCCCTTGTGCAAACATATCCATGAGCACCTTCTACCAATGTGCCAAACCACTCTCTACGAGGAGTCATGTGGTTAGATGCTCTTGAGTTTATATACCATACATCATCTGCTTTGCCTTTTGTAGATAACCCTTTCGTCACATGTTGCATAGCAAACAACCTGTCATCCTCTTGTATACCACTAGAAGAAGCATAATTACTATGTTGCTTCCCTCTTACTCTCTGATCATTTTGCTTCTTGTAGCAATCCTTATCTACATGCCCGTATTTGGCACAACAATGGCAATCCTTATTTGCATTTGATTGTTGTCCATGACTCATTTGAGGCTGTTGCCAAGTGCCTCTTCCCCTAGCTGAATAATTCCCTTTTTCATGAGCATTTGAAGCACCTCTATTTGCTTGAGGCTACCTATTTTTCCATCCAGTAGCTTGCTGTCCACGGGTTGCATATGCATTTCCAACACCTCTTCCTCTAAAATTTGAGCTTCCTCTTCCACCTTTACCCATTTGATTGGAGTAGAAGACATTGTCTCTGTTATTTTTAAACCCACTGGAACTTGTATTGAGTCCAGGTTTCACTTCTTCATGCAATAGAAGTACCACAAGTTCATCAAAGTCAGGCTGTTCTTGAGCACTGAAATGGAAGTATCAAATTGCTTATACTCTTGTCCAAGTCCATGGAGGGTAGTAGCCACCAAATCATCATCCTCAACTTCAGCTCCAATTGAGCCTAGTTGTTATGTAATGGTTCTTATCTCATTGACATAGTCTTCAATAGACCTTCCATTCCTAGATATGTGCTTGAATTTTTGCTTTAGTTGTGTCTTTCTCGCATGAGTGACATGCCCATAATTCTTCATCAATAAGTCCCAAGCAGCTTTTGGGAAAGTACAATTTGCAATTTGCATAGCTTTTGTGTCTGTTACACATAATGACAACTAATGCATGACCTTGCTAGCCTTTTCCAACCATGTTTTGTGTGCCTTTAGTTGATCCTGTGTTGGAGGTCTATCCTCTGGTACTTTGGACTCATCTTCAAGACTTGTGACTAGGTTCCAATAGCGTCTTCCAATTAAGAAATTAGACATCCTGAATTTCCATAGAACAAAATTGTTGTAGTCTAGCTTCTCACCAACTATCTGAGTGATAGTTTCCTTCTCTCATGTGTTGGCCATTTCAAGGTCTTTAGCTTTGCAAAACCAATAGATTTTACTTCATACCGATATCATACACTTCCAAACATGTGGCAAAGTACCAATGCTTGTCTAGCTCTTTAGGCAATAATGTCACATATGCTTGCCACAAATTGTTAACAGTCAGCCCCACTGCAAAAACTGTAGTAAATTAGTTCAAAACTGGGCATTTAACACTCACAAACTTCCACCTTTACAAAACCAATCAATTTTCCAAAATGCCAGTAGACAATATACTTTAGTGACCTGTAGTGCAACCAGTTTTTACTGTAAAACTTCAGTAATAACCACTATTGCATTTTCAGATAGTACATGTGCTTATGTTTCCATTCAACTGTAGTTACAATGCATCAACAACTTTGCATTCCAATATGATATGATGACTGCATAAGATCCAATACATGTAAGAAATAGACCCTCAGTACTCCTTTAACTGACTGCTGAGAGACCTACTGTACAAGGTAAACATGACCTGCTGAAATTGTTTCCAGCAAAGCTCTTACATGCATAAACAATGGGTTTGTAGCCAGTGCACCTGCAAATATTACCTACTATGGCAGATTGGATTTGTTATGACAACAGAGAGCAAGTGTGCAACCAACACACATTTGATGTCCATAGTCCTAAACTTCAATTGTGCAAGCATGCCAAAAAAAAATACAAGCTCTTCAGAAGTATTGGCTGCATCGGAGTCGCCTCGAATGGAAAATATTTTTTTTTCTAGGCATCATTGGCATGTGCCAAAGTAGCCTCCATAACTATTTGGCTTTTGGATCAAGGTCACTCATAAACTTCCATGGAGATGGCTAGACTAAGGGCTCAGCAAAAGAGGCTAATTCAAAAAGTGCTGCACAAGTTGTATTGTTGTACTTCATGGCTATGAAGAACGGAGTGTAGCCTTGTGAATTTCTTTGCATTCGATCTACATATACAAGTGCGCCCCTGTTTGGAAATAGAGCTGGGTGGCTGGATCGGGCAGCCAGATGTAAAGGAGTAGCACCACTCCCATAACGAACATTCACAAATTGAGCAAAACCCCAAGTTTTTGCTACTACAAGAGATTAGACAACATCTAGAACTCTCAGAACACAATCAAGATGCCCACTTTGATTTGCTGTCCATTGAGATCCTTGAAAAACTGCAGTTCTTTATTGTTGTCCATATTGAATATCAAACAATCGCTTCAAGGCAGAATGCACTTGCATCCTCAGGCAACTTGGAGCATGTGGGAGGGATTACCACAGGTTGTGTCGCACACAATGGCATGATTTCTTGCCATGGCTGTAGCTCAATATCTTGCAGATTATGGCCTCCTCTCTCGTGGTGTTTTTGCAATTCCAGGAAAATGTCTTGTTGTCAGGCCGTTCGTGAGGTTGCTTTGCTTCAATCCTTCTCACCGGTCGAAGTGTAGATGGATGCACTGACGAGGAACGATTGGCCTGAGGAGATAGTGATATCAAAACTGCTTTCTCCTTTTCAATGCCACACAAAGCAGAAGAGATGCTTGTAGGCAAGGTCCCACAATCAATATTAGCTACAAGAGCTTGGGATACAATAGAAAGATACCTCACTTTTTATGAGATTTGTGCTATGATATTATATTAGAATTCAGAGAGAAAGATATGGACAAAGGCACAGGCAAGAAGGGTAGCAGACATGTTCCCTTCTCAGTTTATTCCATCATCACACAGTAAAGTCAATTGTGTACCACACACATACAGAAAGCAAGCAATCTAGTACTAACCATGGTTAAGTCAGTATGACTTAACCTTATTCAACTAAGGTAGAACTATGAGCTTGAATCTCAACAATTGGCTCAAAGGCAAGGAGAAAGCCTTGAGGAAATGGAGAAGAGAGCGGAGGACTGCGCGAACCGTAATGAGAGAAATCTCAAGTGGAAAATGACAAAGTGCTAGTTGAGAGCAGAGTAGAGGCCACCCAAATGAGTTTTGAAGCCAGCAATGTGCCTTTTTGAGCACATTGCTAGATGTCACTCAAACGGAGGAAGGGGAGGCGGTTGACTCCCTAAAGAAGGAGCTAGGGATTGCATGCAGGGCCCTGAGAACAGGCTAGGAGACAAATGGACCTCAGAGAGAGAGCAGAATCCCACCCTATGGGAGGCTTAGGATGCAGATTTTTGGCAAGATAAAATTTTTGAAGTGCCTAGGGCTATGAAGGGCTATGAGTGCAAAACCACATGGAGGAGGCACATTTTTGATGTGAACATGGATGCCTGGATGGCTTTTTGTAACACCCTACCCTTCGAATGAAATAATTCAACCTTCATGCCATATCCTAGAAGGGTAGGAGTGGATTTTAACCCAAGCATCCACAGCCGATACGACTTCCCATGGATCTACAATGCCAACACTACTAAGCCTGAAGAGGCCCTCATTTTTGTGCTAGAGGACCTATATGATTCTATAGTCTGCTTCATCAACGAATTCTCATCTTGTCCCGATCCCACCTTCATCACGATATGTAATTATCTTAGATTGCTTAGGATACTGCTTAGACAGGATCTTGCACCGCAAGAGCATTGCCTTTCACCCCTCTTTTTAGATCCCAATGGAATAGACAATTGTGCCATGGCCACATTGATGATGCGAGCTGCTCTACTTCCTTCATTTGGTTTAGCCCTCTTGGAAGATATGAGTGATAGCCGCTTCACCCGTTGCAATCACCCATTTCTTTTCACCACCACTCTCCAAATATGCATGAATCTCAGAGGGTACATGCAAAGTCGGCAATTTCTTAGTAGTAAATCTTGTAAGCCCCCAACTCCATCCTCTCTCGATAACACGGATGACGAAGACTTGCTCTCATCATGACTATGTAATTCAAAAAAAAGAGAGGGAGAAAGAAAGAAAGAAAGAAGAAGAAGAAGAAAACAAAAACACCTTCTTTCGAAAGAAAAAGGAAAGAAAAAAGAGAATTAAAAAATGAAAAGAGATGGAAATCATAAGCAAAAGCAGTTAACTCCACATTGGCCATAGTCTCACTGCACTTAGGGGTCCTCAAGTTAGGCACGTCCGGTGGCTTCGGCCCGGGCTTCGGCTGGGCTTCGTCAGCCGTCTTGCTCCATCCCGAACCCCTAGCCCATTTGGATTCCCCACTTCATGCTTAGGGCACCTCAAGGGCAGGACGTTTTGGCCTAACTTCCTAAGCTGCGCACCGCACCTCCAACAATATACAAACTGGGTCTTGAAGTGTGGACAACACCCAGCTTTGGGCCCAACTCCCAGTTCCACTAGCATGAGCACAATGCACCACACGGTAAGGTAGACACACCCTTAGGTACTGCACCCTCTTTTCTTTTTAGGTAAATGCAAGTACTGCAACCCACCAACTTCGGAGGCCCCATTAGCTACTTAATTTATCCTCAGTCTCCACCACCTCAACCGGCGATCAATTCCTTTCCTATTCGCTCCCCATGAACCTCCATTATCATTGACTCACTGAATGCCTTTTAAATCACTAAATCTTCACTAGCTCAAAACTGCAAGTACCATGAGTCTAACACTCATCTAGGACGGGGGGTAATGTTGTTACAAGACATGTCACAGACACGCACCATGCAGTCGAAACAAAGCAAAGGAAGACCAAGTCAAAAAGTGGAGGTCCTGTCAAGGATGAATGATGCTCTCTCAAGGACAAAAGAAAGTGTTGGATATTCTAGCAAGCTCTCTCAAGGATGAGGGAGAACCTTCGAAGGCTCTTGCAAGGAAAGTGCATGGCACAATGTAATTCATTTTTTGAGAAATGCCAGGTTTCCTTCTGTGCAAGTAGAAAAGTCTGCATGGGCATAGGTGAAGGGGTAAGGCAACTTGAAGAGAATAAGAAGAAGCCATGTTAATCTCACGTCATATGACCCTCGGAAGGTGCGAGGAGACATTCGTTCAACACCATTATCAATTTCAAAAATGGAGGCGCCCATCCACCATTCTCCAAGAAGGATCCATCCAACACGATCTTCAATTTTAAGGGATAAATCCACTCAAGGTCAGCGTCAAGGAGGGACTCGCCCCAACTTTATATTGAATTTCAAGGGCCAATCCATCCAACACCATCCCCTGCAAGGGCTTGTATACAAACTCAAAAAACCCATATGGCTACACCCATTCCACCTTCCAATTACTATCCCCATCAATGCTATGGAATTGGCACCATGCTAGGAGGGGGTAATGTTAATCACAGCACAATAAAAAGTGAAAAAAGTAAAAAAGTGCAAGTTGGGACCTAAAAGAGTTGGCTCGAACGAAATCGGATACAACGGAAGAAGCAAAAAGGGAAATGGACGAAAGCGCAAGGGGGGTCTCAAAAGCTAAGGAAAAGGCAAAAGTGCACTTTTAAATGCAAGGTGTCCCTAAAACTTTTTGTAAAAGAGTGCTAGGCTCCCTCTTGTGCAAACTATAAAGGTAGATGGACAATAGGAAGCTAAGAAGATAGGAGGACAAAGGAAAAAAGGGCTTAGGCCACGAACGGCCATGTAAAATAGGGAATAAAGGGATGACTGTCCAAAAGGTATTTAGAGTTTTGTATATAAAGTTAAAAAGGGAATGAAGTGCTCATTCTTTGGTGTGTGGGAAAGTGGATTCATCTTCTTCTCTTCTTCTCTCCTTCTTGCTTGCTTGTGTGTGCTTGAAAGAGAGAGTGTGAGAGTGTGAGGGAGTGAGTATGTGAGGGTTAGGGATCAAGGAGAAGAAGCTCTCCATTATATTCTCTCTTTTTCTCTTCTATTCTCTTCTCTTGTCTTGTCTTGCGCGTGGCTATGGAGGATGGAGCTTGAAGGTGGAGGCTTGAGATTGCTTGTGCTTGCATCACGATTCATGGAGCTACTGGTATGCTCGAGGGAGGAGGAAACTCATTTGGGCATCAAGGTAAGCTCACTACACCTCGATAGGATCGAAGGTGCATTGGCTAGGTGTGAGATAGCCATAGGTGTTCACTTGAAATGCTTGAACAATAAGCAGTTCGTGGGTCTTGGAAATTGAGCGTGAGCTCGCCTCTACATCAAGGGATCAAGAAAATACATCTATGTATTCTTGTAAGGAAGAAACGAGTTGCCTCCTCTTCCTTGGTCAAGTTGTCGGCCATAAAAATAGGTCGGGGCATCTCCCCTTCCTCAGCTAGATTGACCTCCTTGACTTTGGCGGGCCCTTTTGTAGGCTTGCTCGCTTACCCTCGTCTTTTGGCTCCTAGCAAGACCACTATCCTCTTGCCTTTCTTAAATCTCGTGAATCATTTCGACAGGTCCTGTGGCTTTCTCTACTCCTAGGCTTTCAAATCCCTAGGCTGTTTTCTCATTTCCTCTTTCAACCTTTGGTGCCTTAGGTGGACTAGTAGGTCTCCTCTCGTGCATTTGGTCTTAGGTGGCCAGGATATCTCAAGATCAGTGTTTGAGCTTACTTTCGACTCGAAATCAAACTCTTCGTCTTTGCTAGAAGAGGAAGTCTCTCCTAGAGGTCGTAGCTTTGATGGTGATTTCGTCCTAAGTACTGGTGTGAAAATTGGTTGGGCAAGACCTGCTTCATCATAATCAATCACTCCTATGTGCTCCAACCAGGTGCGATCGTAGGCCATTTGCATGACTCCTTTCTTGATTCTGAAGATGCTATTTTTCTGTGGTTTGGAGTCTATCCTTATTTGTTCAATATTGTGTCTCTCCATGTTGTAGTCTATCATGTTGATCTCTTCTTCGCTCTCATCATTGGAGGAGCAACAGTCTTCATACTCATCATTAGAATTGTCCTCATCCAATTGCTTGTCATCTCCTAAGTGCGGTTCCTTGTCAGTGATGGCTAAGGCCCAAGTGTACATCAAGTTTAGGTCGTGCACCTTAGTCGATCGCCACTTGGGTTCATCCAAGAGATCCTTGAGCGGTTTAAGATTTGCAGCTGGGTTACTAGTTAATTTATCTGTTAGGTGCTCTAAGATCTTGTGGAGGTCTCATTTGTTATTCTAGACATATGAAATGTGACGGAGGTGGGTCACCCACGCAAGCTCCTAGCCATCATGAAGATTGGCACTGAGGGCGTGTCTTTGGGCTTACTGATTGCCTTAGCGGCTTGCTTGTATTCCTTGTTATTCGAGAATGGCAGATCGATTGTGGCTAGCACATGCATCCAATATCGCTCATCCTCATGGCAAGGGATATACTTAGTTAGTGGCTCGAAAGATTTTCTGATTTGAGCATTGCCCTTGAGCATAGTTGAGATGGTGTCTAGGTTGATTGGTGTATTCTTCCAGGTATCCATCTCCACTCTTATCGCTTCCGTTCGATTGCCTAGGAAGATAAAATCGTTACCCCAATCTTTTATGACTCGTGTGTTGCATATCTAGGGTCGGCCTAACAAGATATCATAGTTCACTCTTTTCATGACTATAAAATCCATCAAAATCGTAGCTCACACTAGAGAGATCATCAATCTCACCCTCCAAAATGGACTCAGCATCCTTTGGGTATTCTTGGGCTTCTCTCACCCACTCGACCTTTTTTATGGCTTCCAGGTGGCACTTTGGGTTAGGGTACTCCTCTACCTTGGCACTCCCTTTTTCAAATGTCTTTGGTGAAAATGTTTTAGCCTTAGAGTCTGTGACTTTATTTTTGACAGGCAGTGTCATTGCGCTCTCGGTTTTCAACGTGACCTTTGCTTTGCTTTTCTTCTTTATTCTCCTATGACTTTTCTTTTCGATCGAGGCTGCATCTAGGTTACTAGGCCTTGGCAATGATATGCCAGCCTGCTTCGTCCGCGCACAGGTCATAACATGCAACAGGATGGGCGTGGCCTCCCCGTCGAGTGTCTCAATGCTAAAGATCCCCAACGGAACTGATGGTACCATTGTTGAACTAGAAGATGGTCTCTGCCTAGGGCAATAGACAAAAAGGTGAGTGATTCCACACTCAGCGCATCTGAGATCAGTCTTATCTCAATTGTCTTGCTCCCTCTCGAGGTAGTGCAAAGAGATCTGTCATGGGTGATCACACGTCCAACAAGAAATCGACTCTTGGGTCTGCCCTCCTAAGCCTTTGCCTCTCCCTCTTGCTAATGCCATCGCTGGCACTAGTTGATAGTCCATGAGAATTGGATTGCCCTCTTTGTCATACGAGATGTAGGGGTTCACATAAATCCTCATCGTTCAGTTCCTCCACATGGAGTGGAGCATCGCTTGGTGGATGGGTTATGTAAGGTCCAAGTGGCCTAGGGATGCTCATGGGATTGATCTTTGTCCTAAGGATGGTTGGCTTTGAATTGTGATGAGTAGCCTTCTCCCTCAAGCAAGCCGCTAGCTCCACGATTCGAGATGCAATCTCAAGCAACCTCAAGCCTCCTCCTTCGAGCCCCATCCTCCATATTTGTGCACGAGACAAGAGAAGAGAAGAGAAGAAGAAGAAGAAGAAGAATAGAGATGATGGAGAGTTTCTTCACGCACTCACTTCCTCACTCCCTCACACTCCCTCTCTCAAGCACACACAAGTAAGCAAGGAGAGAAGAAGAGAAGAAGAAGAGACCACTTTTGCCATACACCAAAGAATGAGCTTCTCATTCACTTTTTAGGTTTATATACAAGCCCTAAATTCCTTGGGCACCAGTCCCCTTTTTTACATGACGGGGCATCTTGCCAAGGTCCTATTTTCCTATTCCCTTCTAGTTGCCTTATCCCTTCACCTATGTCCATTTAGCCCTCGAAGACTCTCCTTTATCCTTGAGAGATCATCCTTCATCTTTGAGAGATCCTCCTTGATCCTTGAGAGGACATCCTTCATCCTTGAGAGAGCCTTGCTAGAATATTCAGTGCTCTCCTATGTTTTTTTTAGCTTGCCTTCTCCTCCACTTTTCTTGCCTAGGCAGAATGAGCTTCCTTGGTCATTCTTTGCTTCTTTTTGGTTGCATGGTCAGTGTCTGTGACATGTCTTGTAACACCATGGATCATTGGTGGCAACTTACGAGTGTGGGACATTGAGCATATCTAACATTGCTACCCATGACTTGGTTTATTTAGCCCACCATAGGGGCACAATCAGCATGATCTTTTTTTTCTACCCCTTCATCAAGACCCTCAATTACTTGTTGAAAAACCACCTAACTAGCAGCCCATAGGCCAATGGAAAGAAGCATGGACTAAAGACCACAGGGAGCAGTGAAGGCATGATTTGTAGGCACCTTCATCCTAACTCTTATTGCCACGATTTGCTTTAGCAAGGCTGCCCACATCTTCTTCCCTGATTATATTGTCAAATATTCTAGTTGTTGTGAGGCAAACATCCCCTCGCTGCCCATTACTTCAAAGATCTTGTGCTTGTAGATTTGCTTTCTTTCGATTGGTCTCTTCTACATGAGAGAATCTTTGCTACCCATAAACTGATCAGAGAAACAATCAACATCAAAGTTTTCTGCTTCCATAGACTCTTTGGAAACCTCATCATCTGCCCCTTCCCTTGAATAATCATTAAACCCATTCATTTTTCATCTACCATGCAAGGAGTAGAAGGGCTTTGTTTGAGTTAAATCCATGAGGCTTTTGAAGAAAGAGGAGTGGTTAAGAAGAAAGAAGAGCCACCAAACAATTAGAAGAGGCTAACATATGAAGGAAAGAGTTGGCAAGAGCAGAGCCAAAGGAAGCCATAGTCTGGCCCCTATAGAGGTAAGATTACACTCAAATTTATGCTTGATGCATGCATCTCTCTAGCAAGAGTGCACTATATTTATGAAAGAGATTGTGGGGGAATAGACTCATCTGACACATAGAGGTTGAAATGCACTCCATGTGTCGCATTAATTAAGATCAAGTCTATGGTTAAATTCCAAACTATGAATCTTGATTCAATTTGAATTTTTTCTTTTGTCTTTGTGAAGCACTACAGAGTGCTTAATCTTGCACTTCATTGACATATGCCTCATGTGCACTAGAACCTTGCATATCCCCCACTGCACACCACCATGAACACACTCGTTTAAGCTTACGATGGATTGGACTATCGATGGGTCCCTCCTTCCTTACCTCTTTGGTCAAGTGCCTACCCTATTTGCAAGGGAGGGCTGGCAAGCCGAAGGAGCAAGGAATGAAACACCTCCTAGTGCTCGTGTGTCATCTTACCACTCATTAGAAAATCAATAAACAGACCTTGCATTCTAGTGCACTTGTGTGCACCTATGTGCACTTGTGTACGCTTGTGTGCACTTATGTGCATCCGTGCGTACTCATGTGCACTCTAGTGCACAAGCACTTGCACTAACTTAGTTGTGTGCACTTGTGCATACTCTTGTGTAACTAGGCTTGCATCTTGCACTACACACATATCCTCAAGCACCTCTTACACTTGCATGAAAGTCTCTGCACATCTACACATGCACCTACTAACACCTTAGGACCCACCATAGTACACTACATCTTGCACTAGTGTACTACTCTTGACTACACATACTACAACACACTTTAGTGCCCTTACTATAGAGATACTACATCTTAGCCAACTCTAGTGCACACATGAAGTGTCCTTCTCTCTTCCTTTGCAACTCTAACATCCACCCTATTTACAAGGGAGGATTAAGGAGTAAGGGAATACAATAAGGCCTTGTACGTGCACTTGCTGTATCAAGTTGCACACCCTTGTACACTCGCATACACCCTAGTGCATTAGAGCACATACACACTTGCAAATGCATGTGCACATATTTGCACAAGCATAGCACTAGCACATGTACTAGTGTGCACTAGAACCTTTTAATTGCAATAATCCCACTCCTTGACACATGATCCATTACACCCTTGCACACCATAGTGCACTAGCTTCACCCTAGTGTAGTGTTCTAACGCACGTGCACTTGCACACAACCCATTACCCATGTGCACTAACTCTTGCTCCTAGTGTGCTACTCTATACTAAGCCCTCACCTTATAGCCTCTTGTGCACTAAGCCTAATCTACATGCATAGTGTACAACAATGCACTAGAGCACCACACTAGTACAGATGTACTTGTGCATCATCTGACCTAGTCCACTACACCATGCACACAACCGGGATTTAGAGCATGGCAGATGTGGAAGCTATGGAGGTTGGAAGAGAAAGAGTGAGTTCATGAAGACATTGACATGACTGACTATTACACAAGTGAATTAGGTTCCAAGATGGAAGCTTGAACTCATAAACACAATCTTGTGTATTGACTGTCAATGATACAGAGACTTTACTGAAGGACAAAAGTACTATGACATTGCATTAGAAAAGAGAGCAAGTACAATGCTTTATATGAAACTGGGTGGTAGCACTTCTCTTACTGTGCATATGGGATTCTAGTCTTGAGCCCTCACTACTCCTTACAAAGAGACTGAAGTAGGTGTGATTGCAAACATCTCAACACCAGCATATAGAGGCTTTAGTGAAAGCAACACTTGCAAACTGTGGGCACACCATAAACATGGCAAAACACCAGAGGCTGTTGCAGAAAAGGCTAAGTGTGGGTACCACAAATGTGATGGACATCCAAAGGTTATAACAAGGGCCTCACAAAGTGTACATAGGCTATAGTACAAGGCTACATGAGGAGTTTACAAGTTTATATCTGAAGCATGAGGCCTAGGCAATACAAGGCTAAAAGAGTTTATCCGAATAGAAGGACTGATGAGGTTTGTCCTTCTCCTAGTAGTCTTCTTCTTCTTCTTCTTCTTCTTTTGATCCATTTACTTTTTCTTCTTTAATAGGCCTTTTGGGACCTCTTTCTGGCATGGAAGAACTTCTCGGTGTGTTCGGTCCTTTTGTAGAAGAAATCACAGAAAAACTTGCTCTTCTTGCCTTTGTACATGTTGCCAACATATAATGCTTGTTCATCTCTAGAGGTGCTTGGTTCTTCCTTAGTTCTTAGCTTCTTTTCCTTCTCTAACATTGATGCCTGGATATCAACAAGCTCAGGGTTTTGCATATTGATTAGAGTTGTTGATACATTATTATATTCAGGAGGCAAACTTTTAAGTAGAACACCAATGTAAACATCTTCTTCCATTTTAATCTTGATTTATGCAAGCTGGGTTAGAAGTAATTCCATATAATTTAGATGTGTGGCAATTGATGTGCTGGACTTCATTTCAAGCCTGAAAAATTCAATCAAGAGACCATACTTTGATGACTTAGATTGTGCACCAAACAAAGTATCAAGTCTCTTCCATGTATCCTGTGAAGTATCATAGTTATCCACATGGTGGATATAACTATCATCTAGCTCCAGTTGTTTGATAATGACCTGATCTTATCATCATTCTTTTGCCAAGTGACTGCAAGGTCCACATCACGAGGCTTATTTTCTTTTCCAGTGGTAATGGCCCAAAGACCCTTCTTGAAAATTAGGATGAGTTTGATGCGGGTTTGCCAGGTGTGAAACTCGACTCCTTTGAAGCGAGCTATTGGAGAGTCTTTTACCATTTTGGATTTGCAGGGAAAATAGCAAATCAACTCCAGAATTCTCATATTTTATCAGTGGAAGAGCAAATTACAGTGTGTCAAGAGACACAAGTAATGACAGTGTGAAAACACATTATGGAAGACTGTCTGAGTTGATGTTAGTTCGGGGTCGTCGATCCTTCTTCAATCTTTCCAAGTCCCTCCCCTCCTTGATTTGATGTTGGGACAGTAGATCAGAGTGGCAGTGGGTTGCTCCAAGTGGCAGGAGAGAGAATTTGAGATTTTTGAGCTTTAGTGAAGTTTGGCTATGGCATCCTGGATTAGGCTTTTGACCCAGGCTTGTTTTTTTGCATGTATCAGGAGTTATACTTGATCATTTTTGAAACTTTTTTTTATGGAAATGAATCTTATCTGATCCTCTATCAAACCCCTATGCTAATCATCCAGGTCGTTGCTGATTCATGACGGACAGAGCTGGAGAACGCGAACGGGCATAGTTTTAACAACGATCACGAATTTTCGTGATGTCAGGTTGGTTGAGCAGTAATGTTGGTGTTTGATGTGCCACAAAGAAGCCTTATGAAGTCCCCAGAAGAAAGTACAAAGAGATTTGGCTTCTGTTGAGAGATCCAGGAGCTCCAAAGTGGGTATGTCTTGCATGTCACAGTTACAAGCTATGGCAATGACTGAGAATTTTGACAATGTTGAGCCTATGGTTGCATGATGTTAGTGATTGAGGTGACAAGAAGAAGCTCTGGAAGCAAGGGAATACTTTTTCAGAAGAAAGCTCCAGGAGATTTAACCTGTGGAGTGAGATATAAGAGCCTCAAGCTATCATGGTGCTATTGGCTATGGCTGCCAAGGAAGCTCAAGTGAAGGAAGAGTTGAGAGATGAAGTCATGGGCTGGAACTGAGCTAACTAGAGTTGAAAAGGGACTGAGAGAGAGTAGAGAAGAGGTAAGCTAAGGTGAGCCATGCCCGACTGGGCTCTGATACCATGTGGAAATGTGCGGGATCTAGATCATGGCATATGTGGAAGCTATGGAGGTTGGAAGAGAAAGAGTGAGTTCATGAAGACACTAACATGACTGACTGTTACACAAGTGAATTAGGTTCTAAGATAGAAGCTTGGACTCATATACACAATCTTGTGTATCGATTGAAAATGACACAGAGAATTTACTTAAGGACAAAAGTACTATGACATTGCATTAGAAAAGAGAGCAAGTACAATGCTTTATAGAAAACTGGGTGGTAGCACTTCTCTTACTGTGCATATGGGATTCTAGTCTTGAGCCCTCACTAATCCTTACAAAGAGACTGAAGTAGGTGTGACTGCAAACATCTCAACACTTACAATAGACATACACACCTTGTGCACTCATTGCTAAGACTATCACCCCCAAGTGCACAACACCATGCCACACCAATGTGTACTTGCAAGAATATATTTCATCTCAATACCCACCCAATGCCCATGCTATTCACAAGGGAGGTTTAGAGGGAAAGGGAAGGGAGGAAGGTGACATCTTGTAGTGCACTAATGAGCCATTGTGCATGTACATGCACTAATGTGCATACGTGTGCACTATCACTGGCATCGGAACATGCACATGTACTTGAGTACCTATGTGCACTTATGCCCTCACCCTCACCCACTTTAGGTCCACTATTGTAAACCTTGCATCTAGTCTCACCTAGCTCATGTGTGTGTGCTTGCATACATTGAGTGTACTTGGGCACAATTGCACTAACATCGGCACATGCATGTGCATGTGAGCACTTGTACTCGTGACTCTAGATACCTTAATCTCATACACGTAAGCCTATACTAAGATACTCATTATACACTTACATTCACTTGTGTGCACTTGCTATGCTCATGCACACTTCTGTGCACTTGAGAGTACTTGAGTGCACTTGGGCGCACATGCCTTGGGCACACTTGCACTTAAGCACATTTGCACATAGGCATATTCACACTCTACATGCACTTGCATGTGCTTGAGTGCACTACCTCTTGCACTTGCAGTTACACTCACACTCACACATACTCCATCATAGTGCATTGCACTTAGAATGAACTACAAGTCATAGTACACACAAACCTTCCATACTTACACATAGTTGTGCTTGTGTACAGTGCATTGCACTTAGAATGAACTACAAGTCATAGTACACACAAACCCTTCCATACTTACACATAGTTGTGCTTGTGTACAGTGCATGTGCCCTGTGCACTAACCTAGAACACTAAGTCTAGTCCATAAGTGCACCTTAATGCACCATTCTTCTCAATATGCATCCAATTACCTTAAGGCATGATAGGAAACCCATAAAATCATACTACACTATAACAATGTACTTTCCTTGCACACGTGCATAACTGCACACACATTAATGTACCATTGTACCACTCATGCATGCATAATCTCTCATGCATAGTGCATCTAGTTTTATGCACAGGCCTTAGGACACTTTATTACCTTGTATAACTCACATTCCAATCACTAATCTACTGCACTATCGTAGTGTACTAATATACATCTTAGCACATTGACCCAGTGCATAACTGCACTAGAACTCTGCCTTAAAGCCATTGTGAATTACCTATCGCCTGCATACCTACTAGTGCATATAGGCATGACACAACAACTGCAAGAAGTCTACTTTTTCCTAAGCCCTTGACTTGCATCCTATTTGAAAGGGGGAAGCTCATAGAGTATTGAGGAAAAAGGAGATATCTTGTCAAATGCATTAGATGACCATACTAGTGTGCACATAGTCATACCACCCTTGCACAACATTCTAGGAGCATTACACATACTTTTGCTACCATACTGTGCATATCTTACATCCACTAGACTAGAGTACACTACACATCACACATAGGCACTAGTGTACATCTAGTACACATTACTTGTTACTCACACACACATTAACACATTGTGCCATGTGCCATCCCCATCTATTCATCCTAGTAAAGCATGCATAGCGAGCACCACACTTACACACTCTAACCACTACTGAACATGCACATTAGTACACCTTGCTTGCATGTAACCTAGGTACACATGCACTAACACACCCCCATCTAGTTACACTACATTCCACCATCAACATGTAGTCATAGTTACTCACAATGCATAATGAATGGAACAAATTGTTAAGAAAACCAAAAGAACACATTCTTAGCATGAACTCAAAAGCATATTTTCTTGAAAGGTTAAAGTGTTGCATATAAGTGTTTTACACACATTGTTTGAAGAAAAGAGAAACTTATTTGTGCACAATGGACAATCACAAGCCTAATTATAGTCAATAAAACCTTGCTTGTGCAATATTCAATGGTCCTTTAAAAAAAAAGATAAGGATCAAAATATTAAGAAAATTAGGGATAAAAGATAATAACCGGAACAATGAATCGATAGGAGTTTATAGCAAATTTGTAGACATTGAAAACACCCCTATCCACAACCTAATCAACCAAGTTATCCCCAATTAGTCTACCTAGATGCAAGAGAAACCATGGGGATGACAATAAGCACAATGGGGAGAGCTGAGGGCTCATGAAACATCTTGGATGATGTCCAGGCCTCAATTGATAGCTTCCAACAAGTTACAGAGTTTGATGTCTCAAGCATGACCCTTGAGGCCATGGAAAGGAAACTCTAAGAGTTCCAAAATCAAGGGATAAACATGGAACAAAGGGGCAAACTTGATTTATCAGTCTAGGTGCTATTGAGAAGGTCACTCTCGTACTACTTAAGGACTTATTCTAGACTGTGTACAAATGGATCCCTATAATAGAGAAATCCACTACCAAGGTAGTTAGAAAAGCCTAAAGATCAAAGGTATTAGCAAAGAAAGGATCTATGAAACCTTGGATAGAAACTTTGAACTTGATCGCTCCAACATCAATAATGTTGTTGACAAGGCTATCCATATAGATGACCTCCACCCTAATCGTAGGGGAGATAACCGACTACTTGGATCTTGTTAGGATATACTTGTAGGATAAAGCCACATAGAAACCAAGGAAATCTAGGACTTAATTGTCAATGTCTAAAAGCAACAGTAGCAAGAACTACTTAAGATGGTAGACTCACTCAAAATTTCTAGACCAAATTGCAAAAATGTGCAATGCCTTCATTGTGGCAGGACCATCTTCCTTCAAAATGTCCCCAACCACCTTGATCATGCACTAACTATAGACATTTTTGCCATGAATCTACATATTACAAAGCCCTATGAAGGCTTTCTATCCCTAAATTTCCCAACAAATAGTTTAATTGTGGCTAAAATTATACTAGATAGCCTCCACTTGCTCTACAATTGGCAATGTTGGCCCCTCTAATGGTCATGCAAGAAATGAGTTGAGATTAACCCCTTTGGGATTCATAAACTCCTATGCTAATTTTTATACACCCTCCCAATGATGCTCTTGCTCACTTCATCGAGGAACCAAGGGAGGATGAGGAATACACAAATCCTTTTGTTTGTTATTATGACAACAAAGGATATTGGATCCTCTTGGACTAACATCATGTACCATTATGATGATAGGACAAGGACATGCTTACAAATAGAGACCCCATTGCCTATGGGAATTGTGGACAATCACGACACATTTCCTCATGGTGTCCACAATAATAAACAGCATTGCCCTGAATGCAAAATCATGCACATGTATCTAAATTTTCCACAACACAAGGCGAGCAGTAGCAAGGCAATAGGGCCATCTATTGCCTTGATCCTATTCATAGTGAAAATGATCAATGATGAAGATAGCATTCCCATTCCTATACATGCTATCATTTGCATGCAAAGTAAGGTTGGGAGAGTGAGCATTGAAGACCCCACGATGATAAATGGATCAATCATTGGAAAGAAAAACACCAACAAAAGGAGAAAAAGAGCTAAACTCAAACTTAAGTTGAAGGACTCTTAACATTACCCCAAACGGCTATTGACTCTAGTGCAAAGCTACAGTAGCATCAAAAATTGCTAAAGAAACCATTGCCAAGGACAAGGCATATCTTGACCTAGTTTAGTGGCTAATTGTCATTGACAAGGTTAAGGAATGGATAAAGGTGACTCAACACAAGTTGCAGATAGGGTAGGCCAAGCATTCCAAGCTTGTTTTGCACACCTCTTCAAGAGAAACCACGACAACGTAATGAAATCACAACCAAACCTTTGAATGATGCAATCCCATAGAACAACTCTTGTTCTTGATACAAGTAGGTTGTAATATATCTACGAGACCATCAAACCTATCATTCCTGCAACCCTTGTATCCATCAAAGTTAGCATTTCATTTAGAACTCTACTCAAAGTTAGGCCATAGATCTGGCAAGGATTGTAATATTGGGTAGAAGGAGCAAACCCTACTAGATCTCTAACCCTAAGTGCTTTAGGGGTTAATATGTATGAGGAAGGATTTAATCAACATGCTATTCCTCCTTTGGAAACCCTTGGAAATATTATATGATGAGGGGCTATTGATACTAGAGCTGGTTTGTGCATAGTTAATCAAGGTGTGCTCCAAGAGTGGAAAAAATTGCTATGATTGGACTAGTGCATTTTAATTTGAGAGTCATCAATGGGTTTAAAGTCAAACCAATGGGAGTCTTATGAAATTGGCTAGTTAAGATCACTAGGTTACTTTTCAAGGTAAACTTTCTTATCATGAAGGGAGTTGACTATGACTTGTTGCTTGTCCACCCGATCATGGGTGTGCAATGCATATCTCATTGAGGACTCATGCAACAATCTAGTCTTTCTAGGAAATAGGAAGGAGGCAGTCTCTACATTGAGATGGAGTCTTGGAAAACCTCACTTGTTGACTTATGCACTATCTATCTACTCTCACAATGATATTATAACAACCCTCAAATCTCTCAACCATTGGCTAGATATGTTCCCTCTCTTGAGGATAAGCATGATTAGATACACATTCTCACCACCTTGGAACTACCATTTATGGAAGAGCTAGAATATCGATTGGCCTATGAATGCATGAGTCATAAAGATGCACGAGATACTTTAGCCCTTATGATTGGACCTTGCTTAGAACTTATCTTAGTGATGCTCTTTATTATGGCCCTTGACTTAGCAACCGTAACTTTCCAAGGCTATCCTACCTCAATGGACTTACATTATGCAAGATTCTTAACCAATGGAAGCCATTTTTTTGGAATCAAGTATACACTAATTTGACCATCTTTGAACAATTGTTAGACAATGCCACATGGAAATGGACACATCTACACCAAGTTCTATTGGATTTCCATAATAGCCTCTTTGCATCATTGATGAAAGAACAAGGCAAAGATGTTGAGAACGCGAGTGGCTCTACGGATTTCCAATCATTTTGGATTATGATGATTCCAATTTTGGCATATTGGATAATGATACTAATGGCCGCACCATTGAGAAAATTTGTATGGACCACCCCAACTCTCAAATTGAGAGCCTGCTCATTGATGTGGGCATTGTGAGACTCAAAATTAGAATGGATTGAACAACTCAATGATCATTGTCCACATCCCATGGTACTCATAGTCAAAGATGACATAATTAAAGACTAGGAGAAAAGCATGATTAGTTTGGACTCTAATACATATAAAACTAGCAATTCTAACCCAAAAATTCCCAACCCAATTTGTTTAGTCTAAGATGAAACTTCTAGTGCATTTAAGGCAAAACCCCTAAAAAGGCAACACACAACAATGAGTCAAAAACTTGAAGTAAAAAAATCCACAAGACCTTCCACCACAATTCAAAAAATTGAAAAAGATTCATCAAGTAATGTGTTGTTTGTGCAAAACTGAAGGCACATCTAATGAAACCATCATGGAATTGGCAAAGGTAAAGGAAATGGACATTGTAGCACTTGGTAATCCCTAAGCATGTGTATATTGCTTAGGACCTTAGTATAGAGGAAGAAGAGCAACTGCTTTTCTTGAAAGAACAGTGTGATATTTTTGCTTGGAACTACTCTAACATACAATTCCTCTTAAAGATGATGCCAAGCCTATCAAGTAGTGACCCTAACCTATGAATCCTAAATACACCCATCATGTTAGAGGAGAAATCAAATAATTATAAAAAGTGGGATTCATCTACAAAATCGAGCATACTGATTGGGTGTCATTGAAGGAAGTCTATAACTTTCTTAGATGGGTTCTTAGGATACAATGAGGTACAATTTCACTTTGATGTAGACCAAAAACTACCTTTACTCTATCAAATGGAGGGTGTCCAATTATATTGTCATGCCATTTGGGTTGACTAATGTACTAGCAACCTTCCAGGGGCTCATGTGCACAATCTTAAAGGACATGTTATGGAAGTGGCTCAAGGTGTTTGTCAATGACATGTATGCCCACTCTAATTAGGAAGAACATCTTGACAAGCTGTGCTTAGAGTCTTTAAGAGATGCAAGAAGTATAATATCTCCTTCAACCCTTTGAAGTGCTAGTTCTAGTCAAGCATGGTATAATCTTAGGCCATGTTATGTCCAAAAATGGGTAACTAACATTGTGAGAATTCAAGTTATTATGAATCTCTCTCCACCCACCAATCCAAAGGGGCTATAGTTCTTCCTTGGCTATACAATGGGTATTAATATTACTTTGTGCTAAACTAAGCTGATATCATATGACTACTCTACATGCTTACATGGGCCTTGATTAAGAAATGCCAAGCTTCCTACGAAGTGTTGAAAAAGGCTCTCATGGTTGCTTCTATCTTAAGAGCCTTGGATTTTGGATGATAATAGTCCATGTATATATTGACGCCTCAAAAATTGTAATTGGAGAGGTGTTATGCTAGCCAGATGAGCACAATATAGATTTCCTAGTGAGCGTCACTAATTGATAAAATAACTATTCTACCTTGAGAGGGAGGGCTTAGCGATGGTTTATGCATTGAAAAAATTTCAACATTATATCCTTGCTACTCCTTTTACATTCTTTGTTAACTATCAAAAAATGTTGCACCTTGCAAATAAGCCCTATGCTATGGGATGCATTGCTAGATAGCTATTGTTATTGTTGGAATTGGACTTTTCTATTATTGCACACAAAATAAAATAACACTCAATTGTCGACCACTTTTCATGAATAGGTGAAAAGGTTATAGGAGTTGACAATCAACTCCCTAATGCTCATATGTTTCATGTTACTAAGCTCAGCTATTCAAGGGTGATCTCGTACTTCATTTGGGTCAAGGACGTTGTGCATATTCTCAAGCAAGGCCTATTGGAATGACTAATTGAGAAAGCTTGACTAACACACCTCCTAACCTTACCAATCAATTTGCTAGTCAATTATATTGCCTAGGGTAGGATCGTCCCCTTTGTTGGTGTGTCAATGAGCATGAAATTGAGGATGTGTTACAAGAGACACAAATTGACATTATTGAAGGAGAATACTTTGACACAAATGCCATGGCAAATAAAATGCTTTAATCCCAATTGTGCTGACACACTCTCTTTAATGATGCATCTAGATTTGTCAAGTAGCAGCACTACAATCTCGATTGTGGTGTCCCACTCTCTTTAATGGCACATCTAGATTTTTCAAGCACTGCAATGGAGTGCCAAATAACAAAGTTACCCATTTGGAAGGATAAGATGAAACCCACATCAGTGATTTCCCACGAACCTTTTGAAAGGTGGGGTATAGACTTCATGGGACCCATTAGTCCCAACTACACAATATTTGCAAGCCAAATGCATCATTGTAGCCATGGATTACTTGTCTAAATGGGTTGAGGCCACAACAACCCACAAAAATGATGCATGAACCATTATACAATTTCTTTCGGAAGTAGGTCATCTCACTTTCTAGTTGCCCCATTGAAATCGTTAGTGATGACTAAGGGACACACTTCCTTAATGAAGTGATTGAGCGTTGTTGGTCATCCATAGGAAGTCTTGTCCTTATATTGTCAAGAAAATGGATAGGTATAAGCCATGAATAAAGTTATCATGAGCCAAAATAGTCTCAGCATCATGTTTAGACTAGGACCATAAGCTCATGGCAACACTGTGGGCCTATTGGATAGCCTATAGGGCTGCCATATGATAAAACCCATTCTGACTTATGTATGGCATGGACTGTAGGGCCTATTGATGCTAGCCTTGTAGTAGTTGCATATAACAACTCGATGGGTTTCAAAGGCCCTTTTAGAAGAACAAGGGTATTATGAGGGCTATTGTAAACTCTAGTTGCCAAAATTCTCTATGGCTACATGCATGGTCACAACCCATACATCGATTGCTATGACAAGTTTGATGATATCCCATAAACCAAACTAATTAGTTGCCTACACACTATCTACTAATCAAGCCCCCATAGGGCCTTCATGCAACACTCCTACTCAGGAAAAAGGTTTGCCGACACCTTCCACTATGCTAACCACCACATCTCTACCTACAAATTCCCCAATCAACTCAACAAATTAATCCTCTAAATGGGATACAACTGTCATGGGCATACACCCACAAGAGGATATCCTTTTCGACCTATACCAAGTTCCATCCTAAAGAAGTAGTTGAAATCCTACCAATACTTCACTCATTTACAAAGGCAATGCTTCTTGAGCACCTTTACATCATCAATAAGTTACATTATCTTTGCAGCATGACTACTCGCTTTCTCAAAAGATTGTACACCATTTGCTTTGAAGACACTACTACAAGAAACAAGGTTGTCACCATGGCCGAACGATGCAAGATTGTTAGTCTTCTTATGTATGATCCCACGTATTGTGAGACCACAACTTTACGCACCATTATTGAGGCCCACATGCTAACACCACCTAAATAGTTGCTTCATCACTTGTTGATCGAAAAACTGCTAACTGAAGAAGAGTTCCATGTAGCGAATTAGCTCAATGGCTCCTCACTCCTAGACAATATGTCTTATCTTTGTGAGTTGATGATTTGACTCAATGCCTTGAACACCATATTGGAAAATATGGGAATTTCCCATAAGTTTGGGACACGTGGTCAAATATTTGGATTTGTCATAACTTGAACACTATAACTCCAAATCGAGTGCTCTATAGCTCAATAGATTCCATTTTTCAAGCGCCTTCCAATGATAGGTCACATCATATGGTTTTGAGAAACTTATGGGCATGTTATCCATGTGCCACCTTTTTAGTATTCAAAAAATGGAAATTGGGAGATTCCCAAACTCACTAATATTGTGTTCTTGGCTGAATTGGAGTAGAACCCTAACTTCTACGATTGGTGGATTTTCACAAAGCCTCATATGCTGTACATAAATAAAACAACCAATATTTTTTGTAAATAATATTAAAACTACTAAAACATAAAACTACCCACACACACTATGATCTACTGATGAGTAATTTAATTTTTATTATAAAAGAAGCTCACAAAAATTCTTTTCGCTTACAAATGGCAACCACTACCATGACTATCATAGATCCACTAAATGAGGATAAATTGGTTTTCTCTATCTAGTAGAGACATGAGCTAAAATTGGAGCCAGGCATGTGGGGACTAGGCCACCCCTAAGGTTTTGAGTTCTCACTAACCTTGAGAATCTACTTGAAAAATACAAGAATGCTAGGGAAGTCATAGCCAACTATGGCCTTGAGACTACATAAGAGCCATACCTACACATATCCACTTTTTAGCATGCATTGGATAGATCGATAAATTTGATCCAACCACCAAATCAGGTAGGTTTATATACAACATAAAAAATGATAGGAACTATAACGACACATGGCCATCATTGAGTTCACTCCAAAATTAGTGCAACAGAGCTTTGGTATTAGAATGGGATTAGGAAAGGATGCTAAAGCATAGAAGACCCCCAAGTCTCTCAAAGGTGGGATGAGACCTCAGTGTGGTAAAAATTGATGAAACCATTGTAAAAGTTATGGCCAATTACGGAGTTCTCCTAAGAGCAATCCCAAAAGAAGAGCTCAGGGTGACAACACAACTATTTCATTATCTCTTCACCTAGAAGAGAACCTCAAATAGCCTAACTAGGATTCCTAAATGGCTCCTAGAGAATATAATGACACGAAACGTGATTAAGTAGGACTTGAATGATATATGGTTGGAAGATATCATAAAAGCCCTGGCCAAGGCACAAGGGGTCGATCTAAAGAATCCTAAAGTAAAGCTTAATCACACCGAGGCCAAGCACAACATCATTAACTATGAAAACTTGCCTACTAGCATCATTATTGTCATTGTAAAAGTGCCCCTCCAAGATATTCTAAGACCACACACAGAGCCACCCACACTATCTACAAATTCATCTAAGGACACCATAGAAAGATAAAAAAGGAAAAGAGAAGAGGGAGAGAACCCAAAAAACCACAATGATGACACAAGCAATAAAAAGAAGCATAGAGAAGAGGAACACATAATCTCATTCTCAAAGTGAAGGGAGCAAGGCTTGAGTAGAAGCCCGCAAGTGGAAGCAAGTGAAAACAGCAAGAGACATAAAATGTGGGAACTCCAATAGTGAGAATGTGTAACTGGCCTTCCCTTATTTATATATCATTGAAAGAATAAAATGTGGGAACTCCAATAGTGAGAATGTGTAATTGGCCTTATTTATATGTCATTGAAAGAATAAAAAATGAAGCAATAGTGATGAGTGTCCACCACCTATAGTGTATGTGTGTAGTAGGTATTGTTAGTGTAACACATGCACACGCAGCTAGGCACAGGTACCTTTGCCCCCAATAGTTTCCCACTTAAAGGAAAATGTGCTCCTTGTGAGAAGAGAATGAGAAAAAAGTGACAAAGTACAAATACACATAAAGTATAATTGGATGAGAAAAAGAAACCATCTCATCCTACTCCCATCATCTTCCCAAGGGAGGCCAAATGTTTCGTTGAGAAACGTTTAGTGAGCAAATCCGTAGGATTCTTGTCAGTTGACATCTTTACAAGCTCAACGGACTTGTCCTCCATCACCTTCTTGATGAAGTGATAGTGCATCTCAATGCGCTTTGTCTTTGCATGGAATACTAGATTCTTGGCCAACTAAATAGCGCTCATAAAATCCGAATGCAATATAATCTCTACATTAGTTACGCCAAGGTCTATCACCAGATGGCCTAACCATAGAGCATCATTACAAGCCTTAGTGGATGCAACATTTTTGGCCTCGATAATAGAGAGAGCCATGCATTTCTGCAGCTTGGACATCCAAGAAACACCACCTATCTAGCAATAATGAAGATATATCCAGAGGTAGACTTCTTGTTATTTGCATTTCCTCCATAATCAAAGTTAGTGTATCCCATGACTCCTGTATCTTGGCCACCATAACATATGCATATATATGTTGTGCCCTTTAGGTATCTCATGATACCTTTCACACTATCCCAATGCTTCTTGCTAGGTGTAGCCATATAGCGTGCCATGACTCCCATTGCTGATGAGTGGCTATCATGGCATACATAAAATTGCCCACTGTAGATGTATAAGGCATCTTGGTTATCTCTGTCCTTTGCTCATCTAACTACTGGAAATTGAGTTGCTGACTAACCTTCACATGAAAAGATAGAGGATAGCCAATAGGCTTACCATTCTACATATTAAACTGCTTAAGGACTTTTTGGATGTAATCCTTTTGAGATAAAGGATCCCCTTGGAGTGATCGAACATGATGCACATTCAAATATGTGAGGTATGTTCCACATCCTTCATCTCAAAGCTCATCTTGAGCTAAGTTTTTAAGGAATCCAGATCATCATGAGCTCTCCAAGCAATAAGCATATCATCCACATAGAGTACCAAAATCATAAGATTGCTATCACATGAGCTTTCTTTGTGTATAAACATGGATCCATAGCACTAGGGCTATATCCTTGTGAATGTATAAAATCATCGAATTTGTGGTATCATTCCCTAGGTGCCTACATAAGGCCATAAAGACTCTTGCTCAACTTGCACACTAGGTGTTCCCTACCTTTTTTCTTAAAGCCCTTAGGCTGCTATATATAAATATGATCATGCAAGTCCTCATGTAGAAAATTCTTATTTATATCAATCTGGTAAAGGTCTAGATCTAGCTGACCAACCAATGTTAGTACCAAGAGTAGAGTTGTCATTTTGACCACAAGAAAAAAGTCTTCATCGAAGTCAATACCATGCACTTGCTTGAAACCTTTAGCTACCAATTTGGCCTTACAAGTGGGCTTGGGGCATCCAAGGATGCTTTTTAACTTGTGTATCCACTTGCAAGGAAATGCCTTCTTGCCATTAAGAAAAGGAACTAAATCCCATGTATATTTGTATGTAAAGAGTCCCAACTGCATAGCCCTATCCTATGAGTGACTATCATCTCTATGTATGGCCTCATTTAAGAGAGAGGCTCACCTATATCTGTCACCATAACATAATCCATGGAGGGCATAAAGCATTCAGCTTTGATGTTTAGATCTAGTGAAGCATCTCAAAACATGTTGATCTTGCACAACAGGTGGATCTTGGGCTCCATGGGAGCATAAGATATTATAGGTTTTCTAGTTAGTTATAGGGGAGAAGGACGCTCCTCCTGAAAGATCACGCTATGTACCTCAACTCGGGTTGCTTATGCGTATTAGGAAAAACTATATCATGGTTGCAGATAACCCAATTAGCTTGTGGATCCCACAAGTGATAGTCCATCTCACCTATATCCCCATAACCAAGAAAGATGCGTTTCATGGACTTAGGATCCAGCTTATTGGGCTTGTCCTTAGGAACATGGCAGAATGCCTCACAACCAAAGATGCACAAAGGAGTGTATGATGGAGGTTTCTTAGTCCATATCTCCTTTGCATCTTGGCAATCAATAGGAGTGCAAGCAAACATGGTAATCAAGTGTACAATAGTAGTAATTTTCTTTCTTAGTCCAAAAGTGTTGCAATAAGCCTGCATGACTATGCATACTATAGACTCTCTCTTGAATTGTCATGCGCATGTATTCGTCAATACCATTTTAGGGAGGGATGTAGGGGGCAGCCAATTGATGCTTAGTACCTCAACTCTTGCAAAACTACTCAAAAGCTTTTGTTACATACTCATCCCCATTATCTAACCTTAGGCATTTCATCCTATACCCAAACTTATTCTCAACAACCTATACCTAAACTTGTTCTCAACAAGAGTAAGCCAATATTGAAAGGTAGACATGACATTTGATTTTTACTTAATAGAGTAAGCTTAGACCTTATGTGAGTGATCATCAATGAAGGTGATAAAGTACTTCACATCACCTAGTGACTTACATAGGATGGGACCACATACATCCGAATGGACAAGAGCCAAAGGCTCACCCATACACTTCATGCCAGACTTCTTATGTGTACTATGGGTCTAACAATGATCACAATGCTCAAAACACTTATAGCCTAGGGGAGGAATATACTACAAATTGGTAAGCATTTTCATTCCTTTTAAAGACATATATCTAAGGCGATGATACCAAAGAGATACATGTGGAACTGCAATCACAACCAAAACATGGTCAATTGATTCAGATATACAAGCAAGGGATAGAGGGTACTAGACTTAGCACCACATGTAATAACAAGATTTCCATGGGTAATCTTCCATGAGAAATAACCAAAAGAGACAAAATAACTTGCATAATTGAAGGTGCTAGTAGAGATAAGGCTCTTTGTGAGAGCTAATACATGGCATACATAATGAAGAGTGAATATACTGCTTGAACCAAATTGCAATTGGACATCACCAACACCACCTATCTCCAAGGCTAGGTCATTACCCAAATAGACAGATCGAATCATATTGCGATAGGAGTGAGACTACTCTCCTGAATCTATCAACCAATATTGAGTATATCCTAACAAAGCATCAGTCAGATATGAAGAATGCAAGGAAGAGACTACCAATATGAGATTATCAAATACATTAGGCTACACCACATTAATCTCCTCAATCTTGATGCTAGACTCGCTAGACACAATACTACAATTATCATTGTTTTCCTATAATTTACTCTTTCTCTTTTTCTTATGCTTGTCTTTGCACATTTTATGGCACTGTGGCCAAATATGACTTGTTTTCCCACAATAATGACAAGTAAGAGTGGACTTACAGCCATGGGACTTACTATGAGACTGTCCATGTGTTCTAAACTAAGACATTTGAGAGTCTCTACCATGCCATTTCTATCTTGCCGGCCTCTCATAGTCAATGCATGTGTTGTACGAGAAGCATCCACATTCTTTCTATTTACCTCTTTTGTCAAGAGGGCACTCTCAACATCCTACAATTTCAGCCCATTCTTTGAGGTGTTAGCACATAGAGCTGTACTACAAAAAGTATCCCACGACTTAGGTAGAGTACCAAGTAGAAATAAATACAAAGGATCCTTGAACTCAATCTCCTACGAAGCTAGATGGCTAACAGTGGAGTGAAACTCATTCAAGCATTCAAAAAAAAAAGTCACTTCCTTCATGAGACGGTCCATCAACTGTTTTAGCCAATACCTTTGAGGTATAGGACTTTTCTTTTCATAAAGATTCTTAATTTGTATCCAATGTTGCTATGCAATCTGATTGTCAGTCAGCACCATAGTGAACTTGCTTAGAGAGTGATAACAAGATTATGGACCTGCATAGCTCATCTAGTATAGCCTAATCCTCAATGTCAATGTTTTTGGTTTTGGCATCCTCATTTTTTAGTGTTCTAACTTGCAATTTCTATAATAGAACTTGCTAAAACTGTGTCTTCCAATAGTTGTAGTTGGTCCCATCTAGTTTTTCAATATTGAAGATAGTATTGTCTTGAGAACTACTAGCCATAATGAGACCAAGCAAGTGCACAAAAGGGCAAAATAGGCTTCTATAATTTTCTATTAAATCAACCCCAAAACCACTACCAAATCAAGTTGTAAACACAAAAGACTACCAAGATCATGAGTTCTCCACAAAATGCAATCAAGAAACTATCAAGTAGTACAAGTGAGTGCTCTCATAAAGAATGCCTAGATTAGAAATGACATTGTCAGGACCTAAAATGGACCCAACACTGGCTCCAGGGCTCTGGTCGACCTCCTATGCTCATGAAACCACCCTCACAGCCTTGTTAGGAATGCTGCTAGGAACGTCTGGAGGCTACATACTAATCTAGTTAAATCATGCATTTGTATCAATTTGTAGTCCAACAAATTTTCCCATCCCAACTCCAACAGAGGGAGTATCCTTGTTGGAACCAAAAATGGGCCTGACATTAGCTCTAAGGCTCTAGCCGAGCCTCCTAAACTCACTTAAACAACCCCACGGCCTCGAGTCAGGAGTGTATAGATACTACAAACTGATTTGTCGAAAGAACAGATTTGTAAATACCATCTCTAGATTGTAGTCCAATGTGATGCCCTTCCCGACTCCAAGTAGTAGAAGAAGTACTCAAACAAATAGGTGGTTAGCACCTCATAACACAAATGAAGGAAGCACTCCCTAGCTTATCATTGTGGCCCCACTACGGCTCTTCGAGACCTCGGGGATTAGCCATAGGACGGGTTGTCTCAATACATAACACATACGCACAAGGTCCACTCTTCACAATATTCATTCTAGGAGATAGTATATTCCTCACTTAATCAGTCCCGAAGGAAACGATTATAAACGACCTACAACATAGGGAACCTCACACTCATTGTGGGTCAATAGTTTGAATTCAAGTGCTATGCATGCAGGAGATAGTTTGATTTATACCATGTCGATGCAATGCAATGCAAAGTGAATGACTTTGAGTGCACAAGTATTTTACTTAAACAAAATCAACATTGTGAATGTGTTCAATCATTCTTTTCATGATTTTCTTCCACTAACGACTTTGTACGATAATAAGACATTGCTGGACTACTCCGTGCCACTATACATCTCTTAATAATTAAAATAAAATCGAAATCTATATGCAAAGTATAGCAAGTAAATTATAATTTGAATCATATTCAATATATAAAACCCCACCTCTCCCTATCAATTTAAGGTTTTGCTTGCGATGGGTAGGTTAAGAGGTGTTTCCATGTATGTTTCTTTATAATAAAAGCAATAAATATAGACTAAAATACACAAACGAGGGTAAAATGAGGCCAATCCTCATGTTTTACCTTTGTTATACTTGCACAAACATAATTCTAGTTTTTCATAAAATTTCACACATAAAAACTATTTTTTTATTTTCTTTGTCCTTGGTATTTTTTCTTATTTTCTTTATATAAAATGTTGTGTTTTTTGACTTTTTTGATTCAAAAAATTAATTGACACTCTGTCCATCATTACATTTAATTTCATCCCACATAAACATGATTTGATCACCCCAAACCAAGAAAAACGTCATTTTTTCTCTTGAAACACACATTTTGAATTTTTAAAAATTAATAACTCACATGCACAGACACAAGTTCTGCATTTTATGATTCACAATCCTCAAATGCATCACAACCAAGCTTCAAACAAATTTTTATCACATATGAACAAGATTTGGACCATAAAATGTCAAAAAGAATCCAAATTTCTATTAAAAAAGAGGCTTGCCGCTATTTTTCGTGGTTTGGGTCTCAAGAATCGATTTTACAGACAACGAATGGACCTGCCATTGGTCTCCAAACAACAATTTGGTTCAAGCCAAACAATCAATCTCCATCTTGATCTTCTCTAAATAATTCCCACATGAACAACCCATTGCAAGAGAGAGAGGGAGGAGAGAGAGAGAGAGAGAGACTAATTTTCCATCTCTCTTGTATTCCCCAATAGAAAGTAATTGAACTTTTGTAGTGAAAAAATCATACCTGGAGCTTCCTGTTTCGTTTGAGTGTAGTTCTTTTCCATTGTTGTCAATCTTCTACTAGCATAGTGCACATGTTGAACCATCTCGAAACTTTTTTCTCCATTAGGATTGCACCCATTGCTATGTCAAAAGCATTTGCAAATACATGAAATGGAAGGTCCCATTGTGGGGTTTTTAAAATTGGAGCTACTATCACCATCTTCTTTAACACCCGAAAAGCTTTTTCTTGATCTTCTCTCCATATGAACTGCACACCCTTCTTGGTGATCAATGTTAGAGGATAACATATATGAGCTAAGTACCAAAGGTACCTACTATGCCATTTGACCTATACAACAAACTTCATGACTTCTTGGACTGTTGTAGGAGCAGGTGTTTTTTGGACTACCTTGATCTTCCATGGATCAATTGCCATTCATTCCACTAATATGATATGTCCTAAAAGAGCTCACCTTTTGCAACAAAAATTGACTTAAATGGATTAAGAGACATTCCAAACTTGTCGACATATTTCAAAACAGAGTCTTAAATGCTCTAAATGGTTAGCCCTCTTGCCAAACATATATAAATACTTAATAAATACTCTCATAAATGCAATGAGATGTGGGTCAAATTTTTTGTGCTGTCCCTTGGAATTCAGGTGGGCCATTCTTCAATCTAAAATTCATAATTGTACTAACAAAAGCTCCCCACTCAGTAATAAATGAAAATTTATCCATGTCATTTGGGTGCATTCTAATCAGGTTTAACTTGCAAAGCCATCTAAGAAGCTATAGATCTCGTGACCCGCTACATTATCAAGAAATCTATATAAATGGCAAAGGGAGGTCAATGATGGTTGCTGCATTCAATTTCATGTAATAAACATAGACTTGTATTTTCCCATTCTTCTTGGGTACTTCTATAATAAATGGCAGCTAAGTGACTTCATTCATGGGCTTGATAAAGCCCACTCTAAGCAACACGTTCATTTCTTCCTTCACTTGTTTAGCATAATTTGGATTCACATGGTACCTTTTCTACATGAGCATCCACCTTTAAATTGATTTTGTGTTTACACACCTACAGATCAAAACCCTTCATATTTGTATATTCCCAAGCAAAATAGGTTAAACTCTTTTTCCATAAAGATACCCCTTTTAATGGTTTTAGTATCTATATCAATGTCTAAATGAGCTCCTAAACATCATCTTCTAGGACTCTTGTTGATTTGTTCATGGTATGCTCATACTTTAATTATGCATCAATAATAGCATAGTAACTAGATTTATGCAAGGCCTCTTCTATCTCCATTGAAGTATTATCCTACTCTTTTTGAGTCTTTGCATTAGATTCTTTACTTCCTTTAGTACAATTAAGGCTTAATTCATCCAATTTGTTGCTTGCCTATATCATGTCACTAGGTAGTTGTCTCCTATAGTGGAGTGCTTATTGCCTATAGTGGTAAACTTGTTCGGTGCAGTGGTAACCGTGTTTCTAGCAACAACAACCTTGTTTCTTGCAACAGTATTGCTATAGATACATTATATTTTGACAAAATATTTTCAATATCCACCTCAAAAACTAGGACAATGTTGGATTAGCTTGTAAGAATAGTTCCTCTTCATCATATTCTATTTTGGGTGTGACATTTATTGTTTGAGCCACCAACAGATAGTATTTAGGTTTCAATACCACTTGATTAGTTGTTGAAAGTTTTACCTCATTGCCTCCATGAGGGATGGCCATTCTATTAGCTCCCCAATCTTGCTTCACCTTTGATAGTTGAAACCAAGGTCTTCCCAATAACATATTGTAAGAGTTTTCCAATCCTTCCATTTGAAGGACAATAGAACTAACCTTACACTTTAGACCTATGACTCCTATGAGTTAATTCTTGAGAATTCCCAAAGGTTTAAGTCTTCATTGGTATGCCATTTTTACCTAAAACAATGCTTGCTCTAATCCTTGCAACTTGTGAAAAATATACAATTTCTCAGGAATGACATTTACTCTACATCCTCCATCCAACAAAACATCATCAAACTTACTACCCAAATACTCTACTTGAATAGCGGGCACTTTGTAATCCACTACTTTTGATTGCATAGGGATTATTGCTTGATAATCCAGTACATTCTTCTAATCTTCAACATGTTGTTTCCACACTCTCCATTGACTGAGCATGATTTTAGACAAAAGCTTCTCCTTAAGGCCTATGATTTGTTCAAGGGTTAATTGTAATGGACATATCCTAGCTAATGATTTAAATAATTCATGTGAGCCTTGACCACACTCATATGAATCCAATTTTCCTTACAAACCATTTTGCTATTGCAATGATTGCTATAGGAGTTGTTGTTGTATGGCACTTTGCTCATGATTTCCCTCCAATCTATGCAATGGGTCTACAAGACTCATCTATGGTATAGGCTTTTTCTTTTGCAAGTTGAACACTTCTTTTGCATCTACTTCTCTAGCCTTATCATGTTCTTTCTAGTCCATCTTCTTCTTAACTTTAGCTCTAGATATAGTTAAGTCTTCCATATCATCCATATAGCTCTCTATAACAAGACTATTGGAGCAATCACAACCAAAATGTTGCTTTAATCCTTGCTGGCGTTTTCTTAAGTCCCTATCAACTAGCACCTCTTTTTCCATAGTTTTCTTACTCTTCTAATTTGGTTATTAACTGATCACCTAGCTCTTTGTGATCTCTATGGGGATCTCTACTAAGATAATTGTTGGAGAAACTAGTGGTTGTTGACCATGGGATGTTCCTGCTAGTTGCATTTCTTGCCGAATCTCGATCTGCATCCCTCTCTCAACCCTTTGGCATACCTTTAACTCATACTTTGATCCCAACATGTGTCCCTACCTACCATAGTAGTAGCAGGGCCCTCATTGTCATTGCTAAAGATTATTCCATTGTCTTGGGGCTAGTCATTACCCCATTTCTTTGGTGATTGACCGTTCTTGCCAAAACCTCAAAATTCTCTTTTTTGTACCATTTCTGGTACAACCTGTTTACTAGTGTTGTTGGTAGTGTTTCTTGCATTCTTGTATTCTACACCATTGGATTATACCAGCATTCTTTAGCCTCATGGCCCATCTTTTGATAGATATTACAAGATTTAACATTCCTTATAGTAGTAATCACCCCCATAACTAGTAGCTATCTTTTAATTTTATTTTCAAGCCTCCTTTCCGATGCTATTTTATCTTCTTTACCGTTGCTTTCCTTCTTCTCCCTTGAGGATCTTCTTTCCTTCCTTGGACTTCTTTTTTGGGCATCTTTGACTCCTCTTCTCTCTCTCATCATCTAAGTCACTTGACTCCATATCTACGTCTGAACTTGATGAGTAATCTTCATCATCATTGTTGTCCTTTGAATCTAACTCTTCATAATTAGAGTAAGATGAATCTCTACTTTCTTTCTTCTTAGACTTGCTCTTGTTGCCTCTTTTCCACTCTTTGGGTAGCATCTACCAACACATCAATTGTATCATTTGGTTGCAATTCAACATTGGCAATTGCACTAGTAATGGTTTTATTCGAACCATTTACAAAATATAAACTCTACAGATCCAAATAAGTCATATTTGTAGCATCCAATCTATTTAAAAGATTTTTGAAATTTTTTGCATAGTCTTACATAAGCATTGATATTTGGCTAATCTATTTCAGATTATTTAAAATATATGTAGTAGTCTTATGTTTCTTGAATCTATTGAGGAAAGCATTTTTAAGTGCACTATATGTAGTAAAGTGAGCAGCATCATAGGTACTATAGCAACCCCCATAGCCTTCTTCTTGAAGGTTGTAGCAAATTGTTGTAGCTTAACTTGATCCCCATACATAAGATTAAAACCACTTGCAATCCACTGTCTCTCAAATTGAGCAACATGAAAATTTGGGCCTTGTTTCTTCTTGCCCAAGAATTTGGAAGCTCTGACCTTGGGATTGACAAGCTGATTGGGATTCGTTGTATTCTACTTTTTAGACTTGATCAATATAGGTGAGATATTGAAATTCAAGGACTTCTTTGCTACAACTATTGTACTACCATTATGCTTCTATGGTAAATATAGTTGAGGATGTTGAGCCCACTTCTTGTGAGGAGGATGTTGGTCATGCTCATTAGGATATAACAATGGATAAGGAGATGGAAACATTGAAGGCCAACATGACTTGGAATCTAGTACCATTACGCAAGGGTAAGAAATTTATTGGTTGTAAGTGGATCTATAAAGCAAAGCATAATGCAAATGGTTTTATTAGCAATAAGGCCAGGTTGGCTATAAAAGTCTATGAATGAACATATGGTATAGATTATGAAGAGACATTTAGTCCAATTGCTAGGATGGCAATTGTCAAAAATTTGATTACTTTGGTAGGATGGATGTGAAGAATGCCTTCTTGCAATGGTGATTTGCAATAAGAGATGTATATGGAGAAGCTTGATACGTTATGATGATTTAGAGCATCTGACATATGTGTGTAGGTCAAAGAAGGAGCTCTATGTGCTGAAACAAGCACTTAGAGCATGGTTTGACAAGATTGAAGAGTATCTTGTCAACATTTGCTTTTATGTTTTAGATGCAAATCACTCACTTTATGTGAGGAAGTGTGATGCAAGTTGGCTTGTCATAGTCCTCTATATGGATGGCTTAATTATTATAGGTGATAGTGACAGTGGGATTGCTAATGTCAAGGGCCTTTTGAAACAAAAGTTTGAGATAAAGGATCTAGGTGAGCTAAGATACTTCCTTGGTTGACCAAACCACCTTCTCGGGCTATATAAGGAAGACTGAGGTGATTTGATGAATAGATGGTACATAGCTATTGCAAAGGTAGTATGGCTTGGATATGTTATCTAAGTATGATATGACAACATATAAGTACAAAATGTAAAGTTGAGTGTTGACATTGGGGATGAGATAGGAGACCCTACTATGTTCATGAAGATAGTAGGGTGTTTTATCTACATGATTAATATCATAAGACCATACTTGAGCTGCGTTGTTGGACTTGTGAGTCAGTTTATGTAGGTACCTAAGAAGCCTCATTTGGATATAGTTAGATTCATATTGAGATATATAAATTGTACCTTGTATTATGGATTATTTAATGATGCAAGTAAGGATATATAGGTGTTTGGATACACAAATGCAAATTGGGCTGGAACTAAGTTTGATAGAAGATCTACTAGAGCAGATTCATGTTTTCTCTTGGTAGTATAGTGGTCACTTGGAGTAGCAAAAAGTAACCCATGATTGCTTTATCAAGTACAAAGGTTAATTATAGAGGTGTTGATATGGCAACATGAGGTGATATGGCTACAAAAGTTATTGGGTGATTTGGATGTGTAAGGAGATGGTCTAATTGTCATTCACTATGACAACATGAGCAATATACAGTTGGCTAAGAACCTAGTATTCCATGCTAGGATAAAGCACATTGAGGTGCATTATGTTTTTGTGAGAGAGAAGGTACTTGCATTAGACATTGATGTGATAATGTCAACACACAGAATCAGAAAGCCATTGGGTATAGAGAAGCTTCAAAAGTTTTGAAGCTTACTTGGAGTTGCAGAGAAACAATTGAGCTCTTGAGGGGGAGTGTTGAGATTGCAAGCTCAACACATGTGGACATTGATGATATAACACCTAGTTAGATGGGTCTACATATCTATACTTAGCATGTTGGTGGTCATTATGATCCTCACATGGCCATTGACTTATCACTTATTATATTTGGTTAGTTACACCTACCTACAACTGGCATAGTTATAGCAATAGTCGATTAATATAGTCAGTTATGCACTATTTGACTTAGTAGACCATTTTCTTTTATATTGTATCTTATCTATACTTTGTATACTTTGCATTGTGAGAGAAAAAAGGAAGAAAAAATAGTAAGAAAACGTTTTGGTCTCCTTCTCTCTTATTATGTTCTTGAGTGAGCTTCCTCTTATGTTTATTGTGTGTGTTTGAAATAGTAGCTCAAGCAAGTCCCCTTGCCTCATGTGCAATAGGTGAGCTTCTAATGAACGGATGTAGATGAGAATGTCATCAAAAAATACCAATACAAATCTGAATAAAAATGGCTAAAGTATTTTATTCATTAGGCTCTGAACAGTGGTGGGTGCATTTGTCAAACCAAAGGGCATAACCAAAAAGTGGTAAAGCCCACGATTAGTCCTGAATGCTATCTTCATCTCATCTCCTTCACGCATGCATATCTGATGATAGCCGGATCTCAAATCAATCTTTGTGAAATATTTAGCCCCTTTCAGCTCATATAACAAGTCATCCACCCTAGGGATAGGGTATCTGTTCTTCACGGTGATCTTATTCAAATCTCTATAGTCTATGCACATTCTAAATGAGCCATCTTTCTTTTTGACCAGTAAGACAAGTGATGCATAGGGATATAAGCTAGGATCTATGAAACCCATATCTAATAAATCCTTGACCTGCTTGGCCACTTCTTCTATTTCACATTTGGACAACCTGTAAAGAGGCTTATTCACTGGCTTTGAGTGTGGTTCCAAATCAATAGGATGGTCAACAACTCTCTTGGGAGGTAGTGCTATAGGTAGCTGAAACAAAACACTGTACTAATCAAGAAGAGCCTTTAAAGCTAAATTATTTTGCATATTGCTAGACTGATCTGTATTTTCCTTATTTAACTGCAGTACAAAAATCTGAGAACATTTCTTGAACTCCTTAAGTTGTTTGCTGTAATGACCTAATATTCACTGCTGTTTTGGATTCCCTGCAAGTGAACAAACTATCCAGAACTGAAAAATTGCATATACAGCAAAGAGAATTCCATAGAAATGGTGCCCAAAGTCTTTAGGCAATCACAGCCCAATACAATGTTTATTGGGCCCATGTCAAGTGCAATGAAGTCTACATTCTGCCCACAATTTTCAGCAAGCTGAATATGTACAGTTGGGCATATTTGAGTACTAATTTCTTCACTCCCATTGGCAACTTGCACCCTCAGTGTGGTTGATGTAAATCAGTGGCAAAACATTTTAGCCTATCCATGAGTGCTCTATTTATGAAACTGTGCGCTACCACTATCTACTAAGATAAACACATATTTCCCATGAATCTTGCCTTGAAGACGAAGGGTATTAGGACTCTTTGATCCTGCCCAAGCATCTAGGGAGATAGTACAAATAGTGGCAACAGCATGTGAGTCATTCTTATCCTCGAGGGGTCCACTCGGGTTTACCGTATGGTACCACATGAGTGTAAGGGAGGGGGGTTATTTAAGGTAAGGAATGTATACTTTATAAGGTAAGATCCCATAAATAGGGGGTAGATAAGCGGTATTTTCATATATTTCTTCCATGCAGGTGATGTCTCCTTATTACTACTAGTAAATCCCCCATGTTCTTGTCACCCATATCTACACGTATGTGACCACCGAGATCAACATGAAAGGTGTCTGTAGGGTCAAAGAACTCTTCTTGCCTAGTTTCTTCATCAGCCTCATCATTTTCAGCAGTGATTACAAAGGCACTTGCATCCTCATGGTCATCCTTCGAGTCTTCAAAGAGCAACATACTTTGGACTCTTTCCCTTGCATTTCTATAAGCACATTCTAGAAGTTGAAGATAAGCTATAATTTAGTAGAAGAAAAGATTAGAATAGTATAATTAGTAATAAAATTTACTTAAATAGCATGATTTACTTGAGGAGGGACCTTATATGATTGAACTCTAAGAAAGGATAAGTTGTGGATTGTATTTTCTTTGCAAAGTAATCAAAGCACATTGTTTTGGTTTGTTGAAAATTTTTTAAAAAGAAAAGGCTGATTATTTTGTCTTCCTAGTCACGATAGGTTGGTTGAATCTTATGGGATATTCAAGTGATTGTTTGGTTGATGTTATGGAAAAAGAATGTTTTCCTATGATGATGATGATAGGCTACTTACCTTTGTTGTGTATTGTAAAAATATTAAAAGGAAGGATTGCATTAGACATCTCCCAAGGCTAGTTGTAAAACCCTACACTAAGGGGGTTGGTTTTACTACTTTAAAGAGCTCAAACCAACTCCAATTGCAAGAGGTCACTCTATAGGAAGAATGTTATATAGAAGGTGGTAAGGGTGTCAAGGGGGATCTAGCTAGTAAATTCGTTATGCACCTAGAATTCCATGACCCCTAAGTGACATAGGACGGTATTCCTAGGAAGTCGTGATGATTAATTAAGGGTGGAATCTTGATGGGATTGAATGTTTGGGTTGTCCTATATGGGCAGAAGAAGAAATTTTTTTGTATGTGTAGGAGAAGAAACCATAATAAGAAAATGAATAAAGGGATTGTTTGACAAAGGACTATTTCATCCTATTTGAGTGTCGTGATATAAATAATTTGAATAAACCAAGTGACTTAATATGTTAATTAAGGAAGCTCTCTCTATGTATCAAAACTTAAGCATGATAGGTAATTAGACAACTAAAGATCATCCAAAGAGGGAAGCGATAGGGTGAGGTTTCCTGTGGGTCCCCATCCTAAGGCAGCATGGTGTTGGTTATTTGAGAGCTTCTTTAAACATGTGATAGATACGAAATTACTTGTTGACCAAATTAGAAGATTAAATAGAGCATTGACTCCTATTGCAGTCCCTCTCATTTCTCTCTCTTTGGACCAAGTGTGACACGGGTCACGAGTAATCTAACATAAAGTAGGCACTCAAAGACCAATGCTAAATGAACCAATGGGTGACTTTAGTCCACTCAAGAACATGGATTTAGGTCGATCCTTGTGGGTTACTACCAAAACCTTCCATTGTGAGGTAGAATCAAGCAAACCTAGGTGACAAACCTCATATTCTCCTGAGGAGTATTAGGCAGTCTCAAATATCTCCCGATGGACCACTAAAATCATGTCATTGAGAGCTTCTTAGTTGGGTATATTACATAGCTCTAACTTAGAATGGACCACTAGAGGACCACATTATGCTTCATGCATTATTAAACAGAGATTTTAAGTGACAAAGAGTTTCATGTTACCAAATCAGTTAGGTTTAGGAGACTTTCTAATAGAAGTCCTAACCTATATCAACCACATTGGCATAAGATTGTACAATTTATATTACTACATGTCACTAGAATATAACCCTCAGTTATAGAAAAATCCCATTATAGATAAATACATCCACATTCTCTTGTACATAAATAATTCTTTATTTTTGCATCATTATTTAATTTTTTTAAAAAATAAATCTACATCATGGAGTACTCCACAATTTACCCATTGTTCACTAGCCATGCAAAGTTAGAAAGCATTGCAATTTTTTTTAAAGATGATGAGAGGGCTAGAGGAGAAAAGTTTAGGCAGACATCTTAGAGAGGATAAGTTGAAAACTTCAAGTTGGAGGATAAGTTGGGTTATGCTCAATAAGCTCAATGATGGGTTATTGGACAACCCCTTATTCCTTCAAGAGGCTCAATTTGCAAATTATGATAGCCATCTCTCACCTAGCCTCTCACACGATCTATGAATACATCAATTCACTTGTAGTGGACTTGCTAGGCATTCCATCAAGCACGCTAGTAGCACATGGAAAATTCCACAATCCAAGTGAGTGCCCTTTGGTTCTCAACCCTCTACAGCCTCCACATACATAAGAGAAGCATGGATATGGCAAGAGAGTGTGCAGAGAAGATGAATAGCTTCACTCACTTAGTCCCTCACTCTCACTCACTTTCTCTCCCTCTCAAACACACACACACACACACACACACACACACACACACACACACACACACACACACACACACACACACACACACACACACACACACTCTCTCTCTCTCTCTCTCTCTCTCTCTCTCTCTCTCTCTCTCTCTCTCTCTCTCTCTCTCTCTCTCTCTCTCTCTCTCTCTCTCTCTCTCTCTCTCTCTCTCTCTCTCTCTCAATGAAAGGAGGAAAGCAAGTACAACATTTACATGCGCATGAATAGCTTGTTCTATTCTTCTCCTCCTTTAAATACAAAAAGATTAGAGGAAAATTTTTTCTATCCCCCTTGGGCATCTTGCCACTTTTTCTATCAGCCTATCCTCTCTCTATTCTATCTTCTTTCCTTCTCTCACTTTCTTTCTACCTCTCTCTCCCTCTACCTATCTCTCCCTCAATCCCTTTCTCGCTCTCTATGTTCTTTTCTCTCTCTTAGTAGTAGCATGGAAACCATGGGAAAAAGGTGAACCATTAAGCGTGTTATAGCCTTGGGAGGGGGGAAGGAGTAGCCCTCTTTCTATCTCTTGTAATCATCACACTCCAATCTGAATCATGGCAGAGAATTAGTCTAGATCATAGCAAAATGGGAAAGTTAGAGTGGTGGTGGAGTTGAGCTTGTGCATGGCAACATGGGAGGTTGGGCGACTGTGTGATGGTGTTGATGGAAGGTGAAAATTGGATGAGAAAATACTTTTTAAGATTTAAAGTTTTAAATTAAGTAAAGTTTTAACTTTAATTCCCCTAGCCCCTTGTCACATGCAGTATTAAGGGGATGAACATCTAACTACATCCTCTCCCTCTTCGAGGAATTGAGATGTCCTCATATCGAAGCTAGAGATATCACTTTTTTGGGATAAGTGGTATCATGAGACCTATGGGTTAGGACCCACCAATCTTCTACTACAATACTCTAGTAATATATAAGCACTCAAACTGCAAGAAGGCGATATAATGATTATAAAGACAACATATAATAGCCATTGCAAGGTAGTTTTATCCAATTATAGACCTTTGTCATTATCCAATTATAAAAGGTAGTTGGATGCTAAACTTGTCTACCTTTGTTTTGTTGCCAACTTCTCTTCTTGATCCAACTCATGGCCAACTCATGGCAATCATCTTGGATATGCCCTAGGTCATTGTAAAGGAAACATCAAAAGTTGGGGCATCTCTTTCAGATGTGCTCTATCTCACCCCACTCATGACACTTCTTTTCTTGGTCCTCTAAGTCATCATAGTCTTCTTTGGTGTTTGCTAGAAGGTAGTTATATTTAAGAAGTTGATATCCATTAGGACCAATCAGAACTTTAGCTTGTATGAGAGCTTCTTGCAAGTGAGTTAGCCTTAGGGGCTCTAGATGAGTGTCCAATTATTTATTCAATCCATGGAAAAATTTGGCAAATTTTTGGGTAATATTCATTGGTGGTGTGTATTTTTTCAATGCCACGAATCGAGAATAATAGGTTTCCAAGCTTAATCCTAGCTAGCACAAGAAAAAGAACTCGTTCATCTTGATGGTGTGATAGGAAAGTAACAAGTATCTCTATTGTATGGCCTTCTTGATATCTTCCAGACTTACAAGGGTTTTGGTGGTAGCATTGTATTGGTATCACTGCTTCCACCATAAGCATGTCTTATCTATCAACTTCAGCTTGCGATTCAAACTTCACCATCAATCTCAACATTGAATTCTTTTCTCTTGAACTCAAGTGGATTAATTCACTTCACGAGGAGTTTCTTTTCATGAAGCTTAGCATCCATGTTTGCAAAAGGTGCCTAGCAATCAAGATCACATTATTGAGCCTTTTGCTTTTAGGGTAGCTTCAACTCTCTTGCTCCTAAACTTACAAGTCAAAATGTTAAGGCAACATATGCATAGCTTATTGCTAACTTATTCATATTGCTTTGATACCATGTGTAACATGGTCAACTAAGAAGCTCTCAATACAATGATTTTAGAGGTCCATCAAGAGATATTTGTAAGTGATTCTACCCAGTACTCCATAGAATAACATGAGGTTTTGTCACCCAGGTTTTCTTGAGTCCACTTTACAACAAAAGGTTCTAGTTGTAACTGTAAGAGATGGGGGATATAGGGGAAAATATGGGAATAAAATAATGGAGGAAAAATACATGCTACATTGGCGGTATATAAGATGTAAGGGACTTAACATTTTCCCATCAGATTATAATAATACAAGTCTCCTTCATCTTCTCCCTCTCTCTAGCTTTCATGGCAGTCTTCTCTCTCTTCCTATATTTCTCTCTCCTCATCACTCTCTTTCTCTCTCATTTGCACTTCTTCTTCTCTCTCTTCTTTAGTTTACTCTCTCCTCTTTCTCTCTCCCCAGTCCTCTCCTTGACAATTGGTATCAGAGCCATAGGTTCTTGATCCAGTTGGCCAACATTCCATTCAATTATCTTTTTTTTTTAGTTACACAGATCTAAGAGCCATAGGTACACAGGTACAAACATGACATGGAGCAGCACTAGAGTTACTAAGGACTTTTGGACCACAACAAGGACTAGAGGCCTACATTAATGGAGTCTTGGACCAAGTTTGGTGGTAGGAAGGCTGAAGTTAGCAATTTGTTGGTCATTTTAGGCCATTTTCTTAAGGTATTTTTCTAAAAACAATGGTAATAGGAGTAGAGGAGGGAGTAGTTACTGTTACTTTCTTAGGGAGAGTCTTTCTCTCTCTTTCTTTTCAAGCTGCTCTCAAGCTTCCATGGAGGAGATCATCCCATTACCTCCACTCTACTCCATGAATCCATCTGCTCTTCAAGAATAAACGGCATAGAGAGCCTCTAAGCATCAAGAGCTACATGTCATATACCATTTTAGTGGTGGATGAAGACCATCATAAGGAAGATTTTACATCATTTCTTGAAGCTCCAATGAGACTATTCTTCTTGACTAAATCTTCAGGAGCAAACATGTGAAAGCCCGCCTCCAAGAAGTGCTCCATGAAGCTATCAAGAAGCAAAACAAGCAGCACATCACCTGATGTGATGCCTTTTGTTGAGAGCAGAACTCGTTTCAATTTCCATGGACTGAGTAAACCTAAAGGAGCAGGGGGACATGACTTTGACTTCTATGGAGGTGCAAATGGGGAAGGAGGAGGACTTCCTCTCTCACGTGCTTTTGAAAAATGACCTGACTGTCATGGCTTGCATAAGCTCTAGCATAATCGGTGTCATCAAAAACCCAGGTGCACTTCTATAACATGGAAAGCTCTTGAAAAGTGACATGTATAAGATCTTCTTGGCATTTTGCACCTTCCAAGCCACAAATTGATAGAGGCATGAGCTACCGCTCAAAAAACATTTCAGAAATGTTTCAGATGGTCAATGTGTTGGTTGCCTTGTCCGAAACACTATGAATGAAAAGCTTTGGCTGAGAGTTCATCTTGTCAAGTGCATCAGTGACTTCTTGGTCATCAATAGTCTCATTGTTTGGGCACGCCTCATTTGTCAGGTTGCTGAGCTTGTTCTCTTGGATGAAAATCCCCTCTCACAGCTTGTATACCTTAATCTCTTCAACCCCTCTTAAACACAATTAGGATGCACCTTCATTACTGTCCATGGCTCTCATCAACAATCTTTGGTAAAGAAAAGTCGAAGGCAGTGGAAGGAAGAAAGAATTTGAGCAATGTTCATGGGATTTGCATTCTGCACCTTGACCACTAATGCACAGTGGAAAGATCTGATACAGGATCCAGAGGTGCCAAAGTAAAATAGGCACAGGCACCACTATGCCATTAACATCAGCACCCAGCAATGATCTCTACAACATGCAATGGTTTTCTGCAGGCAAGGTGAAGGCAAGATTATTTGCCACATGAGCAGCTGAAATGCAAATTTCTTCAGAATTGCAATCGAAAAGGGACTCAGAAATTTCTCTCAGATGAATGCTTGGAAGGCCCTGAATGATTGTGTCAAAGATTCATCACTTCCTGTTTGCACCAATACACCAAGAAGCTTTGTATGTGGCTGTTTGACAGGTGCTAAAGGTAGAGACTGTTGTTTTTGTGCATGTGACCCTTTCAAGACTGAGCAGATTAGGGCTTTATTTAAAGCTATAAGCAGCATTGGAATCTCTGGTTGAGCTGGCCACTTTACAAAGCTCTAGAATTTGAGTGAACTACGAAGGATGAGCTTACAACAGAATCATTTCAATGGCTCTATTCCATCGTCAATGGCTGCTGCGCTCACTCTATGTACCTTCAAATCAACCACTTCTCTGGATCCTTGTCAATGCAGCAACTTTGATGATTGATCCATCATTGAAGCACTCAAGAAGGGTTGAATCATTGTTCAATTAACATCTTCATCAAGCATCATAAGGTACTTAGTTCTTGAACTCTTATTCTCTCAAATTCATCCTCTTGCTGAGCCATAACCAATTGCTTGAGAGAATGCAAGAGCTCAAGTAGGCATTAGGAGATAAAATTGATGCTTGTCTGCTATCCAATTCATTACAGTCATTTTGATTCAATCTCATTACATTGGAATGGGTAAATTCGTGCTGAAACTCATTGAGAATTATTGCTTCTAGTTACCTTAACCAATTGAGTTGTTGTTTCTTGAATGAGCCATTTAAATCATTAAAAAAATCCATTGTATAAGGGTAAGTTAACAGTGAGTCATTGCTTGGTAAGTCCCTACCCTTGACCCCAATTTTACATTTCATGCATTTCATGAAAATGTTCAATTCCTACTTCGGAATGCATCTCATGTTGGGTGTTTAATTAATAAATGTCTGCCATGTGTAATATTCCCCCCATTCCCCCTGTGCCTTCCCCCCCATGAGAACCCCCCAAAAAAATTTGATTTTTTTTGAATTTTTCTACTCTTCCTCTCCCTCCCCCTGCCGACTGCATGGCGGAGGGAGAGAGAGAGAGAGAGGGAGTAAGGAAGTGATAGGGGGGCATGTAGCCGCCCAGGTGGGAGGGGTGACAGCCATACCACCCTTCTCCTCCCTCTTTAAAAGGGGAGCCTTCCCCCCTCCCTCCGGCAACACAACCTTGCCTCTCCCTCGGCTCAATAGCAGCCCCCCTCCTCGGCTCAACGGCAGGCAGCCCCTCCCGTCAACACACCACCCTCCCTTGCCTCGCCTCGTAAATAGTGCCCCCCCTCGGTGGTCTCCAGCAAAAGCCGCCCCCTGGCCATGACACAAAGAGAGAGAGAGAGAGAGAGAGAGAGAGAGAGAGAGAGAGAGAGAGAGAGAGAGAGAGAGAGAGAGAGAGAGAGAGAGAGAGAGAGAGAGAGAGAGAGAGAGAGAGAGAGAGAAGAGGGAGAGAGAGAAGAAGAATAAGAGGAAGCGAGAGAGAGAGAGAGAGAAGGAGAAGAAGAGAAGAAGAAGATGAAGAAGAAGAAGAAGAAGAGAGAGAGAGAAGAGGGAGAGAGAGAAGGAGAAGAAGAGAAGAAGGAGAGAGAGAGAGAGAAGGAGAAGAAGAGAAGAAGAAGAAGAGGGAGAGAGAGAGAAGGAGAAGAAGAGAAGAAGAAGAGGAAGAAGAAGGAGAGAGAGAGAGAGAGAGAGAGAGAGAGAGAGAGAGAGAGAGAGAGAGAGAGAGAGAGAGAGAGAGAGAGAGAGAGAGAAGAGGGAGAGAGAGAAGGAGAAGAGAAGAAGAGGAAGGGGGAGAGAGAGAGAGAAGAGAAGAGAGAGAAGAGGGAGAGAGAGAGAAGGAGAAGAAGAGAAGAAGAAGAAGAGGGAGAGAGAGAGAAGAAGAAGAAGAGAAGAAGAAGAAGAAGAGAGAAGAAGAAGGAGAAGAAGAAGAAGAAGAAGAAGAAGAGGGGAGAGAGAGAAGGAGAAGAAGAGAGGAAGAAGAAGAAGAAGAAGAAGAAGAGAGAGAGAGAGAGAGAAGAAGAAGAGAAGAAGAAGAAGAAGAATTCCTGAAGATACGCCCCTTCCCCTTCATTATTTTATTTTCCCACTCAAGGAGAGGCGGCGAGAATTTTGCTAGGAGAGTGCGAGAACCCCATCACTCGTACACACGTCTTCAAGTATGGCCCCAAAGCGTAGTTCTGCAAAGATGACCAGAAACCCTGCAAGTATGGATGGAGATTTGAAACAAGGTGGCACCACAATCGCGAACAGTTCATCAAGCATTAATACCACGGGAATCACAGCATCACTCCAAGCCTAGGTTGTTCCGTTATTGAATCATAGGTTATAATTATCACAACAAAAAATCATATTCACATGCATCACATTAAATTGCGTGTTTGATAATTTCCTAGGTATGAACTTAGTTGTGACGTATGTAACAAACAAGATAATTTCCGTTGTAAGGTGGCATCACAATAGGTGAAATTGATTAGATAACCGCATCATAATTTACCAAAAACGACTTGCAAGAATTCTTGCATAAAGTGCATTGATCCTTGCACAAGTTCTTGCTTAAAACGCATTTCGGAGGACATTCAAAGAGACAAAGTGCATGTCTGCATCGCAAGAAGGATTCTAAGGTACATATAATAATCTGTAGAAAAGGTTAAGTGCAGCTAGACTCATACAATGATCACATAAAGTTAGATCCTTCAAGAAGGTTATAGATCGTGTAAATAATCACATAGAGGATAATGCTAAGATTGCATGAATAGAAAGTATCTTCGCATGTGTGGCATAAAGTAACATATGGATTATATCAAAATTGTAAGCATTGAAATGAAGGCATAGCATTGCGTTGCGTGCATTAAAGCTATTGGGGAAATTCAATGTTGGGACTGAGATCCATGAATCCCATGTCAAGTCCTTGGTGACTTCAAGAGGGATAGGTAAAAGCTTAAGCGCCTATGAGCATTGTTAAGAGGGCTTAAGAAGATTACACTTAAGTTGGAGTAGCATCTGTTCTAAATAGAACCATCTTAACCAACCATGGTCAAGGGAATAGACATTCTCGATCAATTAAGATCAAAGATAAAGGTACATAGGCACTACAAGGGATCTAGGAAATAACCAGCAAGTTGACCAACCAAGGACAACAGGGTTGTTCATGACCTATTTTTACCAATAGACCTAAGGTAAGGATAATTAGGGTCGGCAAGGTACAAACCCTAACGCAAAGATAAAGGGGAAACAAGCAACCTAGCTTGCCAAGCCCTTGGGATCTTGCCAAGTCGCCAACGATCTAGGATTGAATGCTGGGAGCATTCGGGAAAAAGGAACCACACCTTAGTTGTTGGTCGTATAAATGGCCTCCGAAATGATCGTGAGTGTACATTTAGGTACATTGTTTGAACTTCTTTATTCAAGGAACTAATCCAAGGGAAAACACTTAATGCTTCAGGTTAAAAGCCTGGAGGGAGAGGCAGGTCCAGTTACCTCCGACTGCCTGCTTGGCCCTATCCAAGGGGGTTGTTAGCTGCGCCAGGTATATGGACCTAACCCGCCGCGAGAGGTCTCTCCGTGGGTGCTGCTTGGAGCGAGAGGACGCTTGGGTGCCAGGGGAGGCTCTGGCTATAAATTCCTTGCCTTCGGATCCCGCACAAGAGGCAGACGTGACTCGAGATGGGATCTCAAGGCCCGTGTACTAGTCTACAGGTGGAACTTGGAGCAGCAATCCTGTTGATTGTTGGGATAGCCTTCGGGCGTGATACTTGATGTATTCCGTGGCTATGATAAATAAAGATCAGATATTTGAAAAAGGAACTTGCTTGACATTGTTTTTGTGTTAGTGCCTAAGTTACATGAAGGAACCTATATTTGAATTGATTAATTAAGGAAACTGCTTTTGTATGTCAAACCTAATGTGGTAGGTAATTAGATAACTAAGCAAACTGACTCAGGTCCATCCTATGGAAGGGTGGTCTCAGTTGGCTGAGAACTTTTCTCAAAAGACATGATGACAAAACTGTGGAGACCTAGCATCAATAGAGTTAGAACCCCATTTTATGCTATTTTAGGGGAAAGGAATGGGACTATGCCTTATGGTAGAGAGGTTGAGCTTCGCATCCCTCTCGTTTCCCATTCTCCATGAACCAAGTGCAGCATAAATTCGCTTCAACTTTGTTGTTCTTACTCAAAGTGGGTCATCTAGAGCTCGACGCTAGCTACTTCCTAGAGACTTTGCTGATAGGAAAGGAACCCTGACTTCACGTCGATCCTAAGTGGGAACAGCTGGACACTTCCGCTCGTGGCAGACTCGGGAAGACCTAGATCGCAAACCCTGTGACATTCCTTGCGAGTGCCAGGCGGTGCTTTCTAGACTCTCTTCCCGATGGGTTGCTAAGACGTGTCCCACAAGCGGATGAGTGAACACGTTACACCATATATATTCAGGGTGAGGAAAAGCCCGATGCCAAGTGAGGTGGCAAGACAAAAGAGGGGTGACCCCCCTTGCCATCAAAGTGTGAAATATGCAGGATCTAGAGCATGGCAGATGCGAAAGCTATGGAGGTTGAAAGAGGAAAAAGAAACTCATGAAGATATTGACCTTGACTAGGACAAATTGTTACACAAGTGAATTAGGTTCCAAGATTGAGACTTGGACTCATAAACACAATCTTGTGTATTGATAGTGACATGACACTTTATTGGAAAGAAAAGAGTACTATCATTGCATTAGAAAAAGAGTGCAAGTACAATGCTTTATAGGAATTGAGTGGTGGTACTTTCTCCTACTGTGCAAATGGGATTCTGATCCTGAGCCCTCACTGCTTCTCACAAAGGGACTAAAGTAGGTGTGATTGCAAATATCTCAACACCCCTCCTCAATCACAACCAAAAGTACAAAGTGTGTAGAGGCTTTAGTGAAAGCAACACCTGCAAAGTGTGGGCACACCATAAACATGGAAAAAACACCAGAGACTGTCGCAGAGAAGGCTAAGTGTGGGTACCACAAACATGATGGACATCCAG